>NW_017537495.1:64108-68454 GCF_001853355.1 Bactrocera latifrons | reverse complement strand
CGGCGGTAGTAAAGATCGAGGCAGGAGGACGCCTACACTTAATCAGGGCGCTCATAGACGCATGCGCCCCTACGTCGCTAATTGCGCGCGACCTAGCAAGAGAATTGCAACTAGAGCAGACGCATATCGGCGGTCAATGCGGTTGCCTTGTAGTACTGCGAGGCAGACACGGGACAAATACCCGCATATCAACATACGTAAGGACAATGAACGGCTATATGCGCATCAGCCCGACCACCACGTTGGACTCCGACCTAGCAGCCCCATACACACACATCAAGCTGGCGGATCCAAATTTCTACAAGTCATCGCCGATACGCTTGGTGYTCGGCGCGGATGTGTATTCCCGCATCATGACCCAACAGGTCATGCCACAAACGYTTGGGCAGCTCCTCGCTCAGGGCTCCATATTCGGCTGGGTGCTTTCGGGTACGGCCCGGTACTAAATTAAGCTATTTTAGTATTTTATTTTTTTAACTTATTCTATTGTTTTTTTTTTGAATTCCTACTTAGAATAAGTATTGTTTTTTTTGGTTTTAAAAAATATAATTATAATAATGAATAAATGAACGTAAACTATTTTCTATTTAGCTGTACTCATATTGTACTATAAATTTGTACATCGTTGTGGTGGTCGATGGACATGTACTTTTTTTTGTTGCTCACCGCAAGGGGGCCGGTAKGTTTAGGCCAGCGCCTAACTTCTTTTTACCACCCCTAGTGAGTGTATAACAAACCATTGCCAGTTAGCTGTTAATAGTTTTCACTCAACGGTTAACAGCTTTCACTCAACTGGCAATGGTTTCGTTGAAAACTCCCGGTTAGCAAGCGATTCTGCTAATCAGCTTGGCGCACCTTTTTTTCTAGAGAGCAAGAAGTGAAGACGTCCACCGGCTACCACAACCACCACCATAATAGTCAGCATAATAAGGTAATTTTTGGTAATTATCATTTAATAAAGAACCAATTTAATTGGCAAATATCAAACACAAACTTCGTGGTTTTTTTTTCTTATTTACTAATACACTTTTTCTTCCTGTTTTCATATTCTCAACGATCGACGCATCGTCCGCGAGTGACCCGTCGACCGTACGAGAATTATTCACGTAGACTATAGGTGCCTAAATAAAATTACAATCAAAATGTCATACCCAATGTCAGTTATGGAGGAACACTTCGCACACCTCGCAGGTAATAAATATTTTACAACGCTATATTTAAGAATGGAGTACTATCAAATTGAGCTCGAGGAGAAATCGAAACAATTCACGGCATTTGTCACCAATGAAGGTCACTACGAGTTTAAAGGAATGCCTTTTGGTTTGGTCAATGCAGTCGTACGATTGAAGAAGGTTTACAGCGTATTGAAAAGTTCTTGACTCTCCTTAGAGAAAGCGGTTTGACTTTGCGAATGGACAAATGCAAATTTTTAGAAAGTAAAATCGAATACCTTGGTCACGTGATAACCGAGAATGGTATAATGCCTGGGACCCGTAAGCTATCAGTCATCTCCAATTTCCCAGCTCCGACGAATATCACAGAGTTAAGACGTTTCCTAGGATTCACGGGATTCTTCAGAAAATTTGTCCTTGAATCACTAAATTTATTCATTCATCACTAAACCTTTAACAACAATGTTACGAAAATCCGAAAGCAACTCATTTCGCTGGAATGAGCCACAGCAACAAGCATTTCAACCGCACCGGTGTTGGCCCTTTACGACCAAAATGCGCAGCATGAGGTACAGACGCTAGCAGTATCGGTCTCGCAGGTGTCTTAATGCAGTCGTATGATGGTAAAGTGTGGCAGCCAACTATGTTCTTCAGCCGTCATTGTACAGAGCCCGAAAGCCGATATCATTCATATGAGTTAGAAGCTCTCACCGCTGTCGAAGTGCTAGACCGTTTCCGCATATACCTTCTTGGTAAGAATTTCGCCTTGTGACCGATTGTGCAGATGCACGATGGCGTATTGCTCAACTATGCCACGACAAGATGGGTCATCATGCGTTAGAGAAGACTATCACCCTCATTCGTGGTAAGTTTTGGTTTCCCCAAATGCGTAAATACCTAAAGAATTACATCGCCGCGTGCATTGATTGTTGCTATCGAAAGGCCCAATCCGGTAAAGTAAAAGGTGTAATGCACTACGATCCGATAGAACCGATACCGTTTCGCGTAATTCACGTTGACCACCTTGGTCCATTCATTTGCAGCAAGAAAGGAAATTTTTACATTTTGGCTATATCCGATGCCTTTTCTAAGTATCTTATAGTTAAAGCGGTGCGCGACACGCGAACGATTCACGTAATAAATACCTTAAACGAGATAACTGGCTATTTTGGGTTATCGGCTAAACTAATTTCTGATCGTGGTACCGCTTACACATCCAAAACATTTACGGCCTATTGCGAAGAGAGCGGAATAAAACACGTTAAAACGGCTGCACGTACCCCGCGGTCGAACGGTCAAGTCGAACGCGCAAATCAAACAATCCTTAGTTATTTGCGGACGTTGTAGATAATCAAAAAGAATGGGACTTAATGTTACGAAATTTACAATTTTCTATTAACTCGCAGAAAAATAAAACGTCGGGTTATAGTCCAAACGAAATCATTTTCGACTTTAGCTTACGCGATCTTGCATACAATCAGTTAGTTGCCGCCGTACATGAAGACGTAGATGAATCTACCAATAATATTCCGATAGTTGAAAAACGTACCCTTGCATTGAAAAATATCGAGCCCGAAAGAGAAAAATGGAAAAAACAATTCGATGAAAGGCATTCCCTTCCTCGTATATATCAGGAAAACGATTTAGTAGTCATAGAAAACAAAGTTTCCGCAACCGGTGAGTCGAGAAAATTAGAACCGAAATGTCGTGGACCCTATCGTATCGCGAAGGTATTGAATAATGATCGGTATTTAATAGAAGACGTGCCGGGTATGCCAATAAAGTCGCGAACTTCTCATCCGTTTACGAGTCAAGCAAACTTAAGCCGTGGTGCCACAACTGTCCCGAACTTGATGACGAACTAGTTCCCGAAAACTACGATGGCGTCGAAATCGAGGTCGATTTCCTGTCAGGAAAAGCCGACTGCCAACAATCTGGCAACCTGTGTAAAAAAAATAGCGTAGCTGTATTTAAGTATTTTCACACATTTGTAAAACTAATTTTAAATTTTAAATAAACTATTTGTTAATATTGGTAACTCAAAAGAGGTCTTCTGACACTATGAATGCAGGCAATAACTAGACTCTCAGTGGGTAACTCGGTTAATATCATCGGGGTACCTAATCATATCGGAATAGAAGGAAATGTAAAGTCAGACGTCCTTTTCCGGTCGGGGACACAATTTCCTTAAGCTGCCACATACGACACATCTTCTTCAGGGATTATTTGAATCAATAAACCTTTGAGACACCATAGCCTTCTAACACAAGCAACCCAGGACAAACGACAAATTTACATTATGTTATGGTTGGTGGTGGCCAGAACAGACATGCAAAAGCTGTTTAAATAGGAGTAAAAATGGAACTAAGTATTACTGTAGGATTCATTCCTCAAGGTATAAGCACTCAGAAAATGGAAAACGTTGATTTGATGGATTGCAAAGCATGTGGAGCTATAGTTCTTCTGTTGAAAAAAAAATAAAAATAAAGTGTTGATAGGCATTTACTAACATATTCCGATTACGGGTGAGATCTCTCATTTGCAATTATTTTTTATTTTCGGGTAGGTTAGTTTTATGTATAAAATTTTTAAACATAAATATTTCGTCGCCTGTCTTCTCTTTTCACATTAAGGTGTAAGTAAGAGAAAAGTATTAACCTTTAATCTATAAGATAATTATAAATTTGTCGTATATATCTTCTCTGTTAATTTGAATTTCATTCTCTTTATGACATACCTATACAGCTTAACGCTTCACCTCTCTTCTTTACTTTTTAGCAATCATACTCGTGGGTTGCTGGTCAGTCAAGCAGAAACATGAGAAAGTTTAACAGCTGTCGTCACAGCTGAGTAGCAGTTGGTTCACTACCCGTTTGTTATTGTATTCTCGGTAGTATGAGCGTTTCGTTAGGACTACCATCTTTCACATATGCTAACATTTTGTTAAATTGAAATTTGTTTAACCCAGGAGGGACTGACATTACCGTGTGGTAACACAGAACATGAATTTGAAAAAAACGTCTGTTTGTGGAATTCAAGTTTTCCYAGTAGAAACCAAAGCTTTTATTAGGAGCTTAAAGCTCCAAATTTGAAATTCGCAACGATTGCTGTTCAGTTGTTAAACGCAATTTGTTGTGAGAGGTCGTTCAGAAGTGCATTTTTATTTACGGAGCA
>NW_017537495.1:54532-62773 GCF_001853355.1 Bactrocera latifrons | reverse complement strand
AGTATGATTGCGTACTACGGTCGCCACGGATGCAAGCAGTTTCTAAAAGGCAAACCTATCCGTTTCGGCTACAAAGTTTGGTCTTTATGCACTCCGTCAGGATACCTAGTTAATTTCGACATATACCAAGGAAGAAATCCACGTTCAAACACGGAATACGAACAGTCCTTTGGAAAGTGTGCAGCACCTCTCATAAACATGATAAATGATTTTGATGAAAATAYAAKKAGTTTACCATTTTCTTTCTATTTCGACAACCTTTTTACAAGTTTTCCATTACTGACTTATCTGAAGACGATGGGGTACAATGGAACAGGAACGGTAAGAGAAAATCGTATTCCTTCCAGCTGCTGGTTCAACCTGGCCGGAAACGACCCCGGCTGCACGATGGTGTWTATAGAAACATCCGCTTTGATCACACTGATCATTTTATTGAACCAATCATAAATAGACGTCGCTGCTTAGGTGAAACTTGTAAAAGTGTTGTGAGAACTCGATGCATTAAATGCAATGTAGGTTTATGCGTCAAGTGCTTCGCTCAGTACCATATTGATAACGAAAACCAAAAATAAATATGTTTTTTTTAACTTTTTCAATAAAGTTCATTATTTTAWTCACATTAAATGGCTTAATTAACTTATTTTCTTATAGCACATTACATTTTTAAGGTAAATGTACACCTGTACCCTGTAGGTCCTAGCGTTACCATATGGTCACAGGTCATTGTATCGTTATCTGATAAAGTATGACCACAAAAATTATTTTTTTTAATACATTCTAACAACATTAACAAGCCCTCAAAATTTCATCTTCCTACTAAAAAAAAATATTTATCGTCCCTGCTGGGTTAATTTCGGAAGCTGATATGAACATACAGATACAATACAATATTCTCAGTTGACGAAGTGAAAATACCGATATATTTTGTATGAAAATTTCGAACTGAAATATTGTTAAATAATGAATCATGTTTTTCTATTGAGTAACGCTATATTTTTATTAAGCTCAGCTTTTGACTTGTTGTTTTTAGGGATGTCAACACAGTCCTACATAAATGGCGGCAAATTTATTTTTTTTATTTATTTATTTAAATGAGGACTAATTATTAAAAATTAATGCACAAAGATTAAGCACTGGCTACTAGGGCCTTCGGCTATCTATTACAATAGTTATGTCTATTTTATTTGCTTATAACATTAAATGTTATTTATATTACATATCTTAAGAAATTTGTTGATAGCATTGATGTTGTCAATATTTGGTGGTTTCAGGAGACGGGAGGGTTCCCTGTTTCCAAAGATGGTTTTCCTTTTTTGTGCTAGTGCGGTGCAGTCGTTTAGGATGTGGTTAACTGAGTCGTTTGCATGATTGCAAAGTGAACAGCTAGGTTTATCCGTTTTATTCAACAGATAATTGTGTGTTCTTAAAGTGTGACTTATTCTAAGGCGCGTAAATATTTTTATGTATTGGTAGGAACAGTCGGATGGGTAGTTTGGCTTGACACCAGTGGGATTGTGTTCTTTGTATTGGTGTTGAAAGTTTATCCAGTCTCTAGAGTTTGACTCGTAAAGCTCTTTTTTTACTAGGTTGCGAATATCTTTTGATGTGACGTGTGCGTACGAGAAAACTGGTTCTCTACTCGCCTTTTTGGCGCGATCGTCTGTAGTTGGGTGCCTCTAATACGAGCGTGTCCAGGGATCCACATGACCTTGGTTATGTTTTTGTGTTTGTATAAAATATCTTTTATAAATTTAAATCTTGCGCTAATTTTGGGACACCCTTTGGAACAATGGCTTATATACATACCATATACGTACATATATGTATATAACAAAATTTTTTAATAAATTTAAATTCTTCATAAGAGTCGATCAACAGAAATTGGCATAATCGAAGTAGTAATTGTAATGTGCATCCGTAATTATGAAAATCAACCACCTAAGACGGATTACTCCTCCCCGAGGTAAATGCAAACTCTCATACAACGATTTGCATTTTTGAAAACTCAAGCCATCAATTTGGTGAATCATCCACCGGATAGACTGAATGACTTCTTTTTATATTACGCAAAAGATAAACTTAAAATTCAAGCATGAAGTGGCGGTTGATACATACATGCATGTTTTGGTTTGTTCAATCAGAATGGCCGAAGTGATTCGATAATCGGTTAAGGAGCCTGCTTTGGAACCTTCAAAAATCGATTTTTTTTCCGCAAATCTTTATAATAATAAAATTAGAATATGTCCCCAAAGATATATATTCGAGTTGGAAATGTTGTCGAAGCTAGAGGGGAAATAGTGACCAAGCGTCTAGCAGGTATATGAGCGCACCATTTCTCGGTTTTTCATTTTTACGATTTTTCTTACTTGGAAAGGGAGATAAAAAAAAATTGTCGTCGTATGGAATTGGGGCAAAGTTTATTATCTTTGGCTAAGAAAAATAAAATTTTAACATATTTTTAAACAACATAAAGTAAACATTTTAATCAAAAACCACTTTTTTTCAACTTTTAAAAAGTTGTAGAATTTTACACTATTTTTGGAATTTTCTTAGTTTAACTAGAATATATCTTATTAACAAATATAAATTTTTTTGAATTGTTTGCTTTATATAAAACCTGCGACCTGCATCCTGCCCGCCATTCGGATGGAAGATATTTAAATATATAACTATAGATTGTAGAAATTTCGTTTCAATCAATTATTCATTCCAAAAAAGACAGCTAGATCGTACTACTAGCTGTATCGCTTCGAAAGATCCGCTTAGTAAAAAAAGAAGAAGAAGATGATTTTAAGCTCACTGACTAACTTTTGGCAACGGAAAAGCAAACGGGTTCGCTAAGTATGGAGCCGCTCTAGACGAATCTGCGGGAGAGACAATACCATGTCCACTAGGCACGATCAACAGAAAGCTGAATGTACAATTTGAATAATTAATTTAAAATACATGTAAATGTGAAACCAAATGCAGGATAGCCAAACAGATATGGCCAACTTATGAAAGAMAAAACTGATTACATACACTCTTACTTACTTATCTATCTAAGTTTTGTTTCGTATGCATAAGCAAATATATATGATTTATAATGTAATAATGGAGACTTTTGAAATAACATTTAGATCAATCGCTTTCCCAAACCTCCTAAATATGGATCAACATTTTATGTGAAATTTGTAACTTAGACATTTGATAATTCATTTGTAATCCTTATAATGATTATTGTTTACTATCCCTAAACGCACAAATTATCTGCATTTAAASGTGAATTCAATTAATTTATATAATCCATTTCCATATTAAATATAACTAAGGTCTAATACTTAGCTATATATCGTTTATGAATGCCTATATTTCTAGTTTGATGTAATATTAATAAAAATGCACAAAATATACTTCTATTATGTTTTTTGCAAGTTTGTATAAACGCTCATTAAAATTGTGTACTTCAATTTACTCGTCATCTACACATGTTGATTTTTTTTGTAAAGAACAATAACTGACTATGCGTTAGGTATGGTGTGTATTAAGGTGCCCGTTGTTTCTCATGTTACCTATTGTTTTTGAAAACCCTCCTAAAGCTTCAGTTTTCTCCTTAGAAAAACGAATCGAATTTCAATCGTATCTATATAATTTTTTGGTAATATTTTAGTACGAAATTTTCTGCCCCACAAAAAGGATTATGAAAATACTCTTTTAAAAGCTATACGCGGTTAAAGTTGTGTATCAAATATACTGTATGTATTGCATGTGCACCTTGTCGTATGAAAAATCTGTGACGGCCAAAGGCGAAGATGTTTCACTCCACATGGTAAATCAATACTAGAACCAAACTATCTTTTCCATACAATTTAAAATTATTGTGATGTAATTAAATTGTTTGGAGGTGTTTTTAAGTTATATAAAAAATATAGTATTTTATAGTTTTTTTTTTTTTGAATTTTTTATATGCGTGTTATTAAATTTAATTTACCACTTTTAAAAAACTATCACAATTAACTTACTGACCAGCAAACTAGTTATAATTAATGACTCAGTATCCCGTTAAAGAGTATTAACTCCCTATTCTTACGCAATATTTCTCACCATATAATTMATTTAGATATTCAAAAATGTTTATATATATTTTAGTTGGTCCTAACTGCTGATGACACTACTACACAACTCAACAATTCTGTGCACCAACCCACTCAACAAAAAGGATGGACAATGGGAAACAGTCTTACTTCGTTTTACACATTCGTACCTATTTTTTGTTTCGTCTGCGGCCCTAAGCGCCAGTCGTTCCGACACCCGCGCTACAATCAACCTTCACTTCAACAGCTGATGCGACTCGCCACGACACCTCGTTCACTTGACCCGTTTATCAACAAYCATTCTTATATTAATTTAATAACTTTGTTATAAAAATCAAATATAATTGGTATTCTATATCCACCGAATCTACTTACATTTTTGGGTATGTAAAATACTTAACACGGGTGTAAGTAAGTTAACAACAATTTAAATTTAGTGGTGGGTACTTCTCACCAARTTGGGCATCCAATTAAATAAGCTTGATATACATATCTCCTAAACTACTGAAGTTACAACAACCAAATACGAGCAGCGTTAATATTATAGGAGCTCTTATCCGTATCGACAGTATGAAAATGGATGAAATCGGATGATAAGACCGMTGCCTCCCCATATAACTGAACTGTTAAAAACTTAAAAAAAACGATAAACGAATAACCAAATAACCCTAAAACTTAAATTTTACCCGCGAGATGGCTTGAGAGAGCTTAAATGGTGTCAAAATTGGACCACCGCCCACCTTTAGGTAAAGTTTCCAAGTCAGCACGATCGATTTCAACCACATTTGGTATCTTTGAGAAAAATGCCTGGGTCAAATCGGGATATAGCTACGGTTTCTTCCCACAGTTTTAAATCCCATTTGATTCTCTCCTTTTGCTTCCACAGATCAAGAAGCAATTAATATAAAAGGATAAACATTTCCACGATTAATACGGTTAGGGTATGCCACTTTACGACCCAAAATTGTCCAATTTCAACAAAAACTGTCCAAGCCCTGTAATCGAATTTTTTTCCSCAAATATGGGTCAATGTGTAAGATATATAATTAAAATTCAGAAAGAATACTTTCCTGATGGCAATATGCCACTCTGTCTAAAGTTGGTTGAATGCGGTCAGTACTTCCCTGATYCCCCATACCTGTAGCTTCACATTTTTTTAGTTCATAGTTTTTCAGCCGTTGGCAATTAATTAGAAACGCTCCCTTTTTGTAGGTGGCTGATGAGTATAAAAATACAAATTTTTGATATACCGTTATTTATATTCCTAAAAGGCTTTTATAATTCGTGTTACTCTATTTACTACTAAATTTACTCTGCATTTTAGTTGTGAAGTTAAAGTTCTTTTAATTTTTTCCCAAATAGTAGTTACGATATAGAAGGTGAATTAAGTGCGACATCTAATTAGAAAATTAAAATTCCTCAAGGCGTTARTTTTTATTAATAATATTATTGATTTCTGGTAAGGGTGTATTTCAAAGTAGTGGTTTAAGATATATTAGAATGTATTATTCAAGTGTTACAATGAGAAAAAGCTGCAGCTGTACCTACCATTTGCAGCTATATTTTTGACCTTCGTATTTCCTGTTGGTCGAAGGTATGTTCGCTGTGCAATAAGTCAGGAATTTRATCCTCTCTATGTTCCACGTGTAGTTGAGTATGGTGGTAGATSAATCATGGTGTGGGGATGTTTTATCTGAAATGGTGTTGGTCCATTCCATAATTTGATTGAATTTTAAACAAGGAGAAATACGTCGACATTCCTAAAAAATATCTTGTTGCCATGGGCTGAGGAAAATTTTCCTGTTATAAGAAAGATGACAATTCAAATCATACGTCTGACCTGACACAAAAGTTTTTTAATGATAATTCTATCAATGTTTTCGAGTGGGAATCGTCCAGCCCAAACATAAACCCTATAGAACATCTCTAGGTGATGTTAAAAGAGATATATGTACCGAAAATATTCCAAATGTGATGTTCTTTGTGACGAAATTAGARCGGCATGGCGAGATACACCATGTTAAAGTCTTATAAGTAAATTCCGAATCGATATGAAGCAATAATAAAGCAAAGAGATAACCAACAAAATAGCATCTGAAGGTRAGCATGTTTTTGTAATAGCATTATTTTTTGTTGATTCCACATGTTTTTTTTAAATCTTCAAATAATAAGCTAATAAGTGCAGCTGGCTGGACCGCCCAAAAATAGGCACGAAAATAAATGTATTTTGCAATACAGAAAAAATATTAGAAAGAAAGGGAAATAAATTATTTGCACTTATATACCTAATAGTGCATTAATCTCTTCAGCGAGATCTTAATAGCATAAGAACAAATACATACAAGTCCAAGTATTAGGGTTCGCCTACATACAACATAAGGACATTAACAAAAAAGGCGAAAAAAATGTATGTATATATTTATATAATACATAATACATATTTAAAATTCGGTAAACAAGTAAAGTACAACATTTTGAATTCAAAATTTACATACATATATATTTCTTTCTGGTGAAGAAATCGAAAAAAAAACTTTTATTTACGTAAAAGAGTTTTGGTTCAATTTTTTAACTAGAAAGAATTATTATAATCAGTATACACTGAGAATAAATATTTTGAAAAACTACATTTTTTAAATGACCTCGGAATCAAAAGAATCAAAAAATTCAAAGTATTTACTAATATCAAAAATGATTGCAGACGAAAACAGTCCATGTACACCTGCAGAAGCTATAYGCTCGAAGAAAGGTGCCACAAAACAAAAAAGGGGGAAAGACATTATATACAGTAAATTTATTGCTGAGAGTGACAGTTTTACAAAATAYTGCACTCGATTTTCATCTTCGCAGATTCAAGATAATTATGAATTATGAAAAGAAAATCTGGACAATTTTGGATATGTTTCTAAGCTTCTTATGACGCAATAGTAGAATCTGATGACTCAGATCTACCAGAAAATTTCAAATTCTCGGGTTTTGCTGAGGCCAATTTGCAAAAACGAAAGCAATGATTACTGATCAATTGAAACTAATTAAAGCAATTATACCTACTCAACATCGGAGAGTAGAGCTACCACACAGTCAAAGGCAAGAGGCAAGTTCAGGCATACAGCTCAAAGTGCCAGCGTGCGATACAGAAATATTTCATGGAAGTTATGAACAATAGCTGTTCTTCCGGGACATGTTTAGAGCCGTGTACATAAGCCATCCAAAATTATCTCGGGCACAAAAATTGTATCACCTTACATACAAAACTAAAGGTCAAATAGGCGGAATAGTAAAACAGTTCGCTCTTAATGACGATAATTTCAATTTTGCTTGGGAAGCCCTGATGTCAAGATACGAAAACGAACGAATATTGGTAGATGAACAAATTGCGATATTAATGAACMTGCCAAAAATTCAAAGAGAAACAAGTGAAGAATTTATCAAACTTCAATCCACTGTTTCCAACTGTTTRTTGGTTTTATCGACACAAAACATTCCCACAGGCAGCTGGGCCCTACACTGGTAAACATATGCACAGCATCATTACCAGAAAAATCCTTATTGTTGTGGGAGCAATCGCTGTCATCAAGAAAAAAATGCGCCACGTGGCAACAAATGAAAGAATTTCTCACTAACTAGTACGAAATCGTCCAAAGGGTAGACAAAAAAATAACCTATATATACTTTGATATACTTGTATACTTTGAATAAGCAAACATAAAAAACGCATACGCATATACAACAAAAACTCAAAAAAAAATAAATAAATAACCAAACCGAAAGGTATTCAACACGACCTCAATAGAAGTTTCCACAGGTCCTAAGCTAGCAGCAACAACAATTTAAATAGAAGCTTCTTTAAAAATCAAACGTTCACATCCGAACAATACAAAAAAACGTCATGCGAACTATGCAAAGGGGGGCATAAACTTAAAGCTTGCGAGAAATTCAAAAAAATTAAATATCATTGACGGAAACAATTTTATAAAGTCAAAAAAACTGTGCACAAACTGCTTACCACACGCTCACATGCTTAAAGATTTTAAAAGCAAATGTAATTGCATTTATTGTCACAAACGACACCATTCGATGCATCACATAAATAATTTTTCCATCTCACCCCCAAACAGCGTCAATATCAAAAGAGCGACGGGTTTAGTTACAACAACGAATCCTGAAG
>NW_017537495.1:52780-53826 GCF_001853355.1 Bactrocera latifrons | reverse complement strand
CAAAAAAAAAAAAAAAATAAATAACCAAACCGAAAGGTATTCAACACGACCTCAATAGAAGTTTCCACAGGTCCCAAGCTAGTAGCAACAACAATTTAAATAGAAGCTTCTTTAAAAATCAAACGTTCACATCCGAAAAATACAAAAAAAGTCATGCGAACTATGCAAAGGGGGGCATAAACTTTAAGCTTGCGAGAAATTCAAAAAATTAAATATCATTGACGGAAACAATTTTATAAAGTCAAAAAAACTGTGCACAAACTGCTTATCACACGCTCACATGCTTAAAGATTTTAAAAGCAAATGTAATTGCATTTATTGTCACAAACGACACCATTCGATGCATCACATAAATAATTTTTCCATCTCACCCCCAAACAGCGTCAATATCAAAAGAGCGACGGGTTTAGTTACAACAACGAATCCTGAAGWGCCGAATCTACAAAATAGCCAAGAAGCACCGTGCTGCTCAAGGGCAATAAAAAACTCAAACGCTACACAGCGAAAATCAAGGTAGGGTACTACTAMCCACAGCTGTCGTCTACATCGAACATCGAGGAGACTGTTTAAGCTTAGGGCCCTCATGGACCAAGGATTACAACGATCTTTCATAGCGTCTAGGGTACAAAATAGGCTAAATCTGCCAACAAAACAAGCTAACTTTGAAATTACGGGAATGGRCGGAAGAGTAGTTCAAAACTCTAATAAAATYTGCCCATTACCCTATTTTCCMCCAAGCCACAACTACWAGATCAGATAATGGTCGGTATGTCGTAAGACTACCACTAAAACAACAATTTCCCAACATAATCGCCTTAGGTCACTCTTGCACCTCTGCAATACAGCAGTTTCAAAGTATGGAAAGAAACCTACTTAGAAAAGGTGAGCTCAAATCAGAATATGATGGTGTGTTGGGAGAACACCTCCATTTAGATTACATGGAGGRAGTAAGCCCGTGCGAAAARATCAGCAGTGGCAAATACTACTCATTTTACTCGCCACATCATGCAGTAGTAACGCCAGATAAAAATACAACTAAAGTAAGA
>NW_017537495.1:43185-51718 GCF_001853355.1 Bactrocera latifrons | reverse complement strand
TGAGCCCTTAGGGTAATCTCTTACATGCTCAAATTCATAGGGCGACTCAAAATTAAAGTMAATGGAGAACTCCCTAGGTAATACAGTGTTGCATCTAGACCTACAAAAGGCAAAGGTCGCTCTCAACACTCACACCCAATCGCGCCATTTCAGCAGCGAGATGTCACTACTAAGAGAATCAAAGCCGATTAATAAAAGAGGCTCACTCTAGTACTAAATCCATTTCTGGATACAAAAGATGTGTTTCGTGCGAATGGTCRGCATAATTTTGCCAGACCAATCAGAACTTGMMACATTACTTATCCGTTATATACACATATTAATGCTACACGCTGAACATCGCTTGATGCAACATATAAGCCGCCAAGAGTTCTATATTCCCCAACTTAATCCTCAAATAAAAAAGTGCATTTTCATGTGTAAGATCTGCACGGTGYATAAACAGAAAATGAGGRCGCAGATTATGGCAGCACTTCTTTGCCTTTCCGTCTTTCACTACCAGAGATGTCGATTTTGCTGGGCGTTTTCAGATAAAGGCATGCATGATAAGGTCTCCCACATTAAWGAAGGGCTATGTGGCTGTCTTTGTCTGTTKTACGMCAAAAGCAGTGCATTTCGAGCTATATACTAAAATAACAAAAGAGGCTTTCCTCGCGGCCTTCGCACGCTTCGTCGGACGACGCGGTTTTCCGTCAAGACTTATGAGCGACAACGGAAAAACGTTTATAGGGCTTAAAGAGCCACAGAAAAACACTTTGTGGATTTCATTAAGCAAGTTTCCCCTGAGATCGTACAAAAGTACGCTCACCAAGGCATTAATTGACAATTTATCCCCCAAGCGCTCCTCATATGGGTGGTTTATGGGAATATGAAGTAAAAACTTTCAATTCCCATTTCAAAAAGGTAGCTGGAAACTACAAATTCAATTACGAAGAATTCACAACATTACTAATTCGCATTGAAGGCGTAGTCAATTCACGGCCACTAACAATGCTCTCGCAAGACCCCTCAGATCTTACAACCCTAACCCCAGGGCATTTTCTCAAAGGAGCACATTATTAAATCGATGGAAACGAATTGGAATGAAATGATGGAAAGAAGACTATTTAAAAGACCTCCACAAGAAATATCGATGGAAAACATCCTATGCGCCTAAGCTTGGAGATTGTGTCCTAATTAACGATGATTATCTCCCTCCGACCGAATGGCGGCTTGGCCGCATAGAAAAGATTTACTATGACGGAGCCGTCAAAGAGAAGTCCTCACCACACCAGCACACAACCCTACATAAATACGCAACACCGACACACCGCATTCATCATTTCACCACACGCGTTCCACATGACTTCCCCACACAACATCCACAATGTCACCGCTACAGCAGATTTCGCAGCTGACCAACATTCCCACAAAAAAAAAAAACCCTAGAAAAGGGATAACGGGCAGCGGGCCGCCTCTTTTCCGACATCACGCTCAAGGAAGCAACAACCGAGTACTCGACCACTTTTTCTCATCTTACTCGATAGTGATATTTTTCGAACAACATTCTACTTTGTGTGCTAAGTTGTGCTTTTCTTTAAAAAGAAAAAAACGTTGATTAAAGTTGTGATTTTTCTTATTCCTAATAAATAATTAGTGTGACTCCTTCGTCGGAAACCGAAAAACAAAAGGTAGTTTTATTGTTCAAGGTGGTGATATGTTTTGATATAAACTGAATAAATTGAGATGGTATATGTAATAGTTCCACATGTGTGTCGTATAATATTATGACGATTGATTAGGAAAAAGTAGGAAAAGTAAAGAAAGTTAATAATATGGCAAAGCAGTTTCTTTTTGAAATGTTTAAGTTAAGTTTATCRCATTTTGGATATATCAAAATCGATCAGCACCAACTGCTGGAGCCATATATTGACAAGCAGAACTGTYACTTGTAGCTAATGAGCTTGTGGAAAACTTTGAATACATACCGGCGAAACTTACARCATTTACACAAATGGATCCAAATTGGTCAATAGAGGAAGCCGGAATCTGTTGCTCAGAGCTAGATCTCAAGCTTTCGGATTACTTTACTATCTACGGTTGGAAAAGCGGCCGAGATAGCTAAAAATGCAGAAAATAACATAAAAATAATAAATATTGGCCTCTTGACAAGTCACAACCTATTGCAGAAAASTTGATATGAGAGAGACGCTTGAATACCTAGCACTATCTTGAACTCGTCKAAAGTATCTAGAAGCATGGGTGTCCTTTGGACGAAGTATCAAACGGAGCCATTAAGAATAGTAGCTCTATTTATGGCGTAATAGCCATTCCACAAATATTTAACAATTTAGCTGTATTACATGGCGTAAGAACACAATCTCCTGTAYAGTAAAACAAAAAACAAAATAGCTAGAATTTTATAAGACTTTAATTGCAGTAAAATATATTATTCTTAAACTCAAAAGAAAACTACTTTATTTATAAAGTTTTTTAGCTGAAGAACTTTATTATGTTTATAGGCTCATAAATACAAAAAAAAAATATATATTAGCAAATACTAAGAAGTTCCCTTAGTGCATAAATATGCTTATACTCGTATATATTTGCCACAAGCAGAGTGACCTAAGAAGCATTTTTAAAAATTTGTCGCATTAGATTTGAWGCGAGTATTCCATTTGCGCGTGAAACACTGCGCTTGATAGCGTTGCACCTACAGAGCTGCGCCTAGTGCGTGACTATGTGAGATAACTACAACTACGACCGCAGTAACAAGCACTCATGTCAACAAGATTACCAAAAAATAAATGTTTAGTTTTATTTCTTGACATTTTCAAGCTAAAAACCTTAGAATGTAGTGACGTATCTTCTTTTAGCTGCTAGAAATACTGCACACTTCTCCATCATATTTGAGTATGCACAGAAGAAAATATTATCCAAAGCTAATGTGACATTTTTCTGCCTTTGTAGTTTTGTACATGCTCAAATAGCTGTTGCTGAAATATCTTTCTTCCTTGATTATACTTTCAGCTTTTATTGACAGAAATTGTGTTTAGAATAAATAGGTTCATAAGTTCGTATAAGAGGGGTAAAAATTAATAAAGAGCCGTCTGAAATTACATCAATATTGGAATTAAATAGAAAATATAGTTTTTAGTCTTTCGGTTGTAATTTTTTTTTCAGTTATAAAGTACAAAGGATAGTGTTATTTAAGAAATAGCATATCGGCAAATGATTTTCCATACACCTTTACATTTGTTTGATGAAATTGTCTGATACTATTTTCACAAAGCCTTAACTGTCAACTATCGAATTGTTTTTCTTTTTAGATTTGTCAACACTTTACTACTTAAATCATTCGTTAATTTTTGGCCATCCTTTATTCTGAAATTAATAAATTTTTTGCTTAAACCAAGTTTTATGAGAATTTACGTTTTGTGTCGATTTTATGATTTTGGTTTTTAATTCAACCAATACCTGCTCGTATACTCACAGAAGTCTAGTATTATTAAAAGAAGGTCGACCTGGACAACCATTGACCCCTTAAACTGGTAGAGATATTAAAAAAGTGAAGGATATGGTGATTGAAAAGCATAAGGCAAGGGTTAGAGAAATGGTAGGAGAGATCTACATCTCTCGCGATTCCGTGCSAATAATTTTGTAGGATGTTTTGGGAAATGCGTTCTTGCCGAACTCTTCCCTATAAAGCTGAATATTTTTAAAATGAGTGCGATTGTGACCGAATTTAAAGTCAGAAAAACAATTACTACTATCGAATAACCACAGCATTYACTAGATTTGGCTTCGTGTGATATTTTATTGTTTCCCCAACTGAAATTGCTGAAGTAGTTTTCAGTCGATCGGAGAGATAAAACAAAATTCGCTAAATCAGCTGAAGGCCATCTCAAAAAGTGCTTATGAAAAGTGTTTCGCGGACTAGAAAGTAAGAAATGGCAGAAGTGTAATAATTAAATATTTTGAGTTTTATTTTCAACTCCCGGGTACTTTTTTGGCACAATGTTTTCAATAAAATTGCATATAATTAAAATGAATGAGTGAATTATGGCTTAAACGACGCGAGTTAAGATGCCACTACTACTGAAATCATGCAATTCTTGGAGACCRGCCTTAAGTGGTGCGGGTCGTATGCGCAACCTTTATCTCACATCAAATATCAATTTTTTCAAACAGAAAATCTTCTACAAAACTCAGGTTTGCAATTAAAAAATAAAAYTCCATTCAGATAAAATAATCTTACTATAACTGTTAATATCTTTTAAACGAATAAGTAAACAATATTTTTTTTWAAACTTTTTAATTAAGCATTCAACTTTATACAAAATCTTTGAAACTAGAGAATGTTTCAAGTAGTTGTAAGAACTTTTCGTTACAATCAAGAGGTCTTAATTGAAGTAATTTTATTAGAGGTGTCTAAGAATATATTTTTTAAAATGTCGAGCGAAAATAAATATTAATTTTTGACGAGAGTAAGTATTAATATTTATTTGTAATTATATGTTTATAAAGTAAGCAAAGAATAACGAAAAGTAGTCAACCTTATTCGATGACTTCTCCTGCAAATTGAATCACGTTTAACATGTTATAAAATGAAACTTGAGACTACAACGAAATAAAAGGCCCAACAACACTAGCAACAACATGTTTTGTATATAGTTGGTAGAAAACAAAGCTGAGACAATGTTAACCAATAACAATGTTGATGACATTGACAGATTAGAYAGATGGACAACGGACAACGGGCAGATCAGTTAACGGCGTCAAAGAACTTAGACCAAACAGAAAGTAAACATTACCACAGACACACGTGCGTACATCTATTTGTCCATATATATTTATATGAGATGCGCCAGGTCGTGCCATCCAAAGCACGTAAAGYAAATGTCCTTTGAAGTTAACTCCAGCAGTGCCACTCTGCAAATTAAATAAATATAAAAGTTATTAAAGTAAGAAGCGTGCGTGCAGCAATATGTGTTTGAGTACGTGTATACTAAAGGTATAAAATAAAGGTTCACATATGTGTCTACAATCGACTCTTGCTAACTTTAAAAGATCAAAATTACGATGACATGTCACACATATAGCGCGAAGTATGCGTGATCTACTATTGTACTGTTAAGTTGAAGTTGCTTTATTCATAATGCTTGACATTACTTTTAAAAAGGGCTTACGACTTTTTTGTTCATCGAAAACTGTTAGTTTCATATTTATATTCTCATATCATTTGACTGAGTTCCACAATTTTGCTTTTATTTCTATTTTAGACCAATAAGCTCTCAGCGATACGGCGAAAATATGCGTAGTGTTCATTATATTTTCTGCCATTATTTGCCCATCGACATATTTTATTCAAGAATCTCAATTATTTACTTGTTTAACCAAATCTTACATAATTTGGCATCGATTTACCATAGTCCTGAGCAAAAAAAAAAATATTAAATTCTTTAATAGAACTCATAAAAATACCAGTGGACAGACAGGCTCTAAATAATGTCGAAATGAGAAATATCCAACTCCTTATGTCAACAGCTAAAACAAATACTGCTACCTTTTTCTTCATAAGTATATGCAAATATAKTAACGAAAGTCCTTCTAGATAGTATATCTCAATTAAAATAAAAGAATTTTAGTGAAACTCACTTACGAATTGCAGACATCTTCTCCACAGAGTTCTGAGCATAGGTATTCTTGAGTGCTCAAGTAAGAAAAATTTTACTAACATAATTTCGTATACAATATTTTGAGATCTTCGAATTGAACCAATTAATACTGCTTCTGTTGTTTTAACTCATTATATTCAATCTGATTTTAAATTCATCATTGACTGCAAAACGCGATTTTGTTGTCTTTTAAGAGTAATCGTTGAGTTGCGTTGAATTCACAAAGACTAGTCAATTACAACTACTTTCTTGATTGAGGCATAAAATAAAGCGTTGTTCTGTGCTCTAAGATTGTGCAGAGTGTTTTTTTCTACCCAAGTTAGTGTGTATATATAGTATAGGACAGACAAGTGAACATTATAGCGGGTCGTTTTACAGGAATTCAGAACTAAAGAAAAAAATTGCAGATTGAAAATGTTGTACTAATAATTCTGAACATGTTTATCTAAGAGAGTGTGGGTCCAAAACCGGTTTTAAGCCAGCGAATTTCAAGTTTTAAGACAAAGGTTTTTTGGGATTACAAAAATTTGTTCTTCAGTTTTTGAGATATCTGAATAAAAGTTAATGCATAGCTGCAGATTGATCACGTATCTTCCATAAAATCGATTATTCAAAGTAACCCTCGCCTTAAAATCGATGCCTCGAAATCAGTTTTAAATCCATAGCGAAGTTCTTCAAAATAATATGTAGAACATTTCACACAATTGTGATTTTCTTCCTCTTTTTTACCGGTATAGATATCGCTTACGCGGTTATAGCCGAGTTATCAACGGCATGCCAGCCGTTTCTTTTTTTCGCTATTTGGGGACAATTCGAGATACCAAGTGCAGCCATGCCCTTCTCTTTAATTTAATGGCGGGTATTAAATCGACAATCTTCAAAGCTGGAGTGTTCTTTTTCATCCGGATTATGACCTAGCCAGTGGAGCCTCTGTCACTTGATGACATGCATATCCCACAGCTCTTCCGCAACGCTTTTCTCTTGAACACTCTTAAGTCCAGTCTATCCGATGATACCATCGGCCATGCAGCAGAACAGGAGTGATGAGGGACTAGGAGAGTTTGGTCCTTGTTTGTCGGGAGAGGACTTTACTTTTCCATTGTCAACTCAGTCCAAAGTAGCACCAACTCGCAAATGTGCAGGACGATTACCTTGTAATGCTGGTATTCAGCGTGAAAAAACGAAGCACAAATCTCTTGGCAGCTTCAGTTTAACAAACGCCGCTGACTACAGTTTAACTGATCTTCAGCATCAAGAACTCTTAGAACTTATGTATGTTGCTCTAYAGGCAGCAGTTGCTGATTGACAAACAGCCAATGAACAGATTTTTCCTTCTAATTCCATAAATGCGGAAATTATTGAATTCTGTCAAATACAAATATGTAGTTTCGGTTCAACGTACTACTGTTGTTGCTTTCTTTAAGGGGTTATATCCACTTTCGAGGCAGAAAGAACGCATTTTTTGTGAATTTTTTCTAAAGATGCATTTTATTTTATACATTAATGGAAAAAATGCACTTAAACAGAATTCAATTTACTTTAACAGCGGTTTGTTTAAAAAAATATTGGATCTCCTAGCTTTTGTAGATGATCATCGGAGAGACGTCCAAAAAAAGTGCTTGGCGGTGAGCAAGATATCTCTGTTCAAAATTATCTGAAAACCAAAATCCAAAAATATTTAGTTTTGTGATAAATAAATGCAAGTAATGATCGAAGGTCKAGTCAAAATTTTGCTTTTTGACAACATGGCGGCTGTTAAAAAAAAAAAATCAGTTTTTCATGAAAAATTTTCACTTCAAAGTGGCTTCAAAATCAAAATTATTGTCCAAAACCTTATTCCTTCTATCATTACCTGAAAAATATATCTGAGTAAGTCGTGGGAAAATTTCAAACCGATCGGTTTAGCGGTTTCTGAGAAATTTTCCTTACCGACTCTGAAAACACGGTTTCGAGATAAACGCGTTTAAAATTTTAATTACTGCGTCCTCAGTATATATGTACCTAATGTCGAGCGTCCACCGTTTCAAGCTTGTATCTCCGAAACTATTAGTCGGATCAACTTGAAATTTTCAGAGAATATTCTTGAATATATGTATGTACATTCAAAAAATTAAAAAACAAATATCGATTTTTTTAAAATCACAAGTGTATATAATCTCTTGAGTTCAAAAGTTTAAATTTAACCAATCATATTTAGATCCTTTTCCAAGTTTTATGCTGCCAAGAGAGCAATATCATAAGACGGCGCTGCATTACGACATACTAGGTTCGATAAACTAGGTTGTTGGTTGTTTTTTTTTTCTTTTTTATTTAATACTTTCTATTTAAAGTCAACGTAGTAAGCTTGTTTATTTACTCAAGTATAATGCGATTTGCGACAGTATGGGCAGCGCACCTTCAATATATCCCTGTATTTGGGTTAAAAGTAGTTTGGTGAGAATTTTTGACGTTGCTAATAATCTCTATAGTTCTTACATATGAATAGATCGTCGTTTTTGAGAATCTTCACCAGTATGCTTCCATTACATTTTCCAACTCATGTTCCATATAATATTATATGTCCTTTGAAATGCTGCAAGGTTGCCTTAAAAAACATTTTAAGCTACGTAGTACATATGTACATATGWATGTATTTTATGCGTTTAAGGCGGCCTGCACAATCCAATATAGAATGTGCAAACAAATGTTTGTTTTATATTTTAAATGACCAAATAATATTTATCGTTTCTCTCATATTTCAGAGGAAAGCATTCTATTTGTATTTAATATATTTTATTTTTTCAGATAATATTGATCTTTTCTTTGAGATATTATTATCATTTTATACAATTAACCCCTCTTTTTCTTTTAGATATTACAAATTCAATGTAATTATT
>NW_017537495.1:34865-42270 GCF_001853355.1 Bactrocera latifrons | reverse complement strand
CAGTTCAAAAATGGAAGAAATCGGACAATAACCACGCCCACCTCCCATACAAAGGTTATGTTGAAAATCACTAAAAGTGCGTTAACCGACTAACGAAAAACGTCAGAAACACTAAATTTTACGGAAGAAATGGCAGATGGAAGCTGCCCCCAGGCTTTTTTTTTTWATTGAAAATGGGCGTGCGTCGCCCACTTATGGATCAAAAACCATATCTCAGGAAGTACTCTACCGATTTCAATGAAATTCGGTATGTAATATTTTCTTAACACCCTGATAACATGTACCAAATATGGGTGAAATCGGTTCACAACCACRCCTGAAATTTCGATTATAACTTTATCATGCGAGAGTATAAAATGTTCGGTGACACCCGAACTTAGCCCTTCCTTACTTGTTAATTATACAATTTAATACATGTGCGCGTGTGTGTGTGTGTTCAATGTTATCTCATCTCTAAATTTATGACTTGTGTCCCCATGCATTTTTATCATTATTTGATGCGCATTGCACTTACATGCATGAGTAAGTTTATGTATGTTGCATGAGTATTTTTATATATGTATATGTATATTAAAAAATATATATTTATTTTTAATAGTATTTTGTCTTTGCTGATAAGTAAGATGTTCAATTATATTTGAGCAGATGTTGTTCCATATCTTTCATTGCTTATATTCTATTTTAGGAAACTATCTTAAATAACTAAATATATGTGTATATGTTTGTATGTATTGMAAATATATATTTATTTTTAATAGTATTTTGTCTTTGCTGATAAGTAAGATGTTCAATTATATTTGAGCAGATGTTGTTCCATATTTTTCCCCGGAAGCTGCGCCGTTTCATGTTTCCAGGTTAAACATAGACACATTGCATGCAAAGTTTGGTAACATGTTAATTTCGTGAAATGACCATGTCAAAAGTCGTCACAACTTAACGCATCTATATTACTTTCTCTAGGTTTATGCTAAATCAAAGATATATAGTATGTCAATCAACCAGCAACGCGCTAGAAGCTCGAAGACGACATTCAGCTCACTGTAGTCGACATCCCAGACGAAATGTTACGGATCACCGATCATCTGTTTAAATAGTCCGCATATTTAACATGTTATTCATTATGTTCAAGAGCACAAAATGATGTGTAAAACAAAACGGATCCTATTTTGATAAAAATTGGGAATTTTGTACATATGAATATTCTGGTCTCGATAAATTTACAATTGGTTTAAGCCAACAACGACGGTTAGTTAACCTAACCTAATATAATATATAAAATTTCCATGTCACAATGTTAGTTACCGTGTACATCCGAAACGGCTTTAAAAATTTTTACCAAATTTTATATGCGTATTCAGTAGGTCTGAGAATCGGCTAATATCTATTTTTCATACCCCTAAGCAATTAGGGTTGATCAAGCTTAAATTTTTTTTTTATTTTTGAACCCTGATGACATGTACCAAATATGGGTGGAATCGGTTCGCAACCACGCCTGAAATCTCGATTATCACTTTATCATGCGAGAGTATAAAATGTTCGGTGACATCCGAACTTAGCCCTACCTTACTTGTTATTTATAAGAATATACATATGTATATCTAAATAAGTACGATATTTACATTGCCGAAAGACAGTAATTTTGACTGCTTTCAGGCAACATGGGTATAACTCAGTTCTCGTCTTTTTAGTGTTAATCGAGCACGAACATTTTTCTTTGAGTTTACAAAATTTTATCGATTTATCTACAGTAGCTTATGAGAAAAAAATTTTACAATTTTATGGTGCTTTAATTCACCTTCAATAACTGTAACAACCTTCAATAACTGTAACAAAAAAATTAATTTTGACAAAATATTTACTGGGTTCCTCACTCAGTGGACTGCTAATCTTCAAATTCGGTGATATTCCATTTATAAGTGGGCATAAAAATTGATTTTTGTTGGAAAATTATACATGAATAACCAATCCTGTAACCGTGTACCATATTTCTTAGAATTCTGAATTTWTGGGGATCAGAGCGCAAATGCTTTTGATTTGCAACAAAAGTTATCATTAGTTTAAAATATTCTAAATTACGTATATATTTTTGGCAGTAATTAGGAAAAATTAGAGTCTGTCTGAAATTTTTTTTACTATATCCGTTTTTTAATGATATAAGACATTTTATAATGTATTGATAGGTAAACATTTTATACAACGCTTATACATATGTTGTGGTGAACAAATATACACACGTTATACTAAAAACTTAAAACCAGAAAATAATTTAAGCAGCAATATTGTTACCATATGCAATTACCATTAAAACTCTACCTACGGCGTTTGGTACCGTATGAGTGCTACAAAATAAATAAATTTATGTACGAAATTGCCGACTCAATTTTCTGATTTGCGTAAAAAGTTTTAAGTTTTCACAGTCGACCAAARGATATTAATGTAAAAATACGACAAAAAGATGTTAAAACCTGACGGGGGGTAACTATGTGCGGAAATACGTGCAAAAAGTCATGCAAGCAAATATAATTTTGTACAAAAAAATGTGAGCAGATGCAGTAAAAAATCGTTTGTTATATGCAAATAATAATAGCTATGTGGATATTTATACCCTGAACAGGGTATATTAAGTTTGTCACGAAGTTTGTAACACCCAGAAGGAAGTCTGTCTGTCTGTATATAGTATATACGAACTAGTTCCGAAGTTGAAATTTTGCAAACGACATTTTCTCTTCAAGAAACTGCTCATTTGTTGGAACTGCCGATATGGGACCTCTATAACATATAGCTGCCATACAAACTGAACAATCGGCATTAAGTTCTTGTATGAAAAACTTTCACATTTGACAAGATATATTCAGGAAATTTGGTATAGATTATTTTGTAAGGAAACAACGTAATCTCCGAAGAAATTGTTCAGATCAGATTACTAAAGCATACGGATATAGTTTCCATACAAACTAAACACATAGTTACTAACAGAAACGCACCTGTGAAGGGTATTTAGTTTCGGTGCAACCGATGCGAATTGTAAGTAAAAATACAATATATTTCACTACTCGTGAAACATAGTGAGGATCAAATTCTTGGTAGATTGGTCGGCAAACATATCCTCGACTATCAGGATCTATGCGATTTATTTTGGTTACATCGCCGCAAACAACATACTTCCATTTATTTGTTGTCCAAGAAGTGGTTTCCTGCGTGCTACCCTGCAGTGAAATCAAAATTCGACAAACCTCGGGCAAGTGGTTTCTTGGATATTTGGACAGTATAATCGTCTTGAATTTTATGTAGAATATCAATGGAACTCTTTTTTTGGGTCTCTTCGAGTGATGGTAGTAATTCTGCGGTATATTTCTGTTGAAGTTTTTCGAGTTTTCTAATTAGCTGTCAACGGGTGTATGTATATGAAAGGATTATGCGTTACGCACGTAAACATTTAAGGACATATGTATATATTAGTGCGAAATAAATGATAAACTGATCAACTACTGTAGTGATAGTGAGGATTCATCACATTTATCGGCAAAAACAACTTTAAGCTCCACTTGGAAGGTGGCCAAGCACTGCGCTTTCAACATTACGTAAATCCAAAGTTTTCAGAGGTAGTACTATATTATAATTGACAGCGTAAATAAAACAGACACATATCCCGATTTGTATAAGAATMATCCGTAAAGGAGCATTTTCGATGTTCAAACAAAATCAGTATTACCAATGAAGTACTATGTGTTATGTCTGATAATAACAGAATATCAACATTTAAGAACACTTGTCAAAGGTTGGTGCAACTTCTAGTAGCAGAAGGTGGCTACTTAATTGATTGACTCGATAACTAATTCTCATTCAGTTTTATCAAGGCTTTTATTTCAAATAAGGATGACGATTTTCGTACCAATTGCCATTCAGAAATAGTTTCTGTTTAGTATCGCCGAAATATAAATTGTTTTAAAGGCATTAATAACATGTAGGCAGTATGCAATATGCGTGATAAATAAATATCTAAATACGCCAGAAACATTAAACTTTATGGGAGCTGTTCAAGCCCAAAGGTACTGAATATGTGGACCCCATTACCTATAGTTGACCTTTGAGGGAAAATATCGGAAAAGGTGTAAGATATACAGTTGAAATTCAGACACAATCCTTCGCTTACGTAAGTTACTCTGTATATCAAAAATGGGATGAATCGGGTAAGGACTTTCTTGAGCCCCTATATACCTAATATAAAGATTTTCGAAATTCCAGGTGACTTTATGCTGGATATAACGACCAATATTTGAGCAATTACGATGAAAATTGCAGGACTAGTTTTAGTTTAGGTATATCTAGTACAAGTAGTTATAAGTAAAATTTTTTAGATTCTGATCTTCTTGTTAATACTTTATATCTTGAATTATTTTCCTGGCATTGATTCTTCCAAGTTGCATGAGTATATAATGTTCGGTTGCACCCGAACTTAGCCCTTCCCTTCTTTTCTTAAAGTTTTTCACACTGGATATTAAACTTTCCTTAATGTTAWTACTATCCTCTTCAAAAAAAGCTAAATGTAAAATAGGAAACACATACCTTCCACACACTCTTGAATTAAAAGAAATTAATACCTTAGAGTACAAAGAGGATTCTTCCTACCAACTAAATTTTATATTAGTCAAAATATATCACATACGGAACAGAAAAAATAAATATTAAAACTCCAAGTGCATAAACATAGATGCTTTCGGATTGAAGATAATTAAGGAACGGAATTCCACTTGTTGACACCTAAAAATCGATAGGGACAGAAATTTTTCACATATTATAAAGTAGGTGTTCAAGCCTAACACTAAATAACATAAACACTATACCAACAGAACTAAAGAAATAGTTAACAAGCACATTAATAACTTAATTTTGTTTACATAAATAGTGATCCATTTCGAGGTTTTTAAAGAAAATACACAGAAACTTCAAACTTAATGGCGAATGTTTATTATCATCCGGAAGAACATTCTTTGGCACTTTTGATGACTCGTTCAAGCATTTGACTTTTAACTGGCAAATAAAACACGTGACGTTTTGGTTCATGAAAACTGAACTGAAACGAGGTTGTCTTTAGACTTTACATATTTCCAAAGGAAAAATTCRAACGGCGTGATATTACATGATCTTGGTGGCTATTCGACCGGCCCAAAACGTGAAATTATCTGTCCACTGAATTGTTTTCTCAAGAAATCCATTAATTAATGCAATGTCWGGGAAGTGGTGCCATCTACTTGAAACCAACTGTCACCTAGGTCACCAGTTTCAATTTCAGGAATCACATATTTGATTATCATGGCGCGATTACGTACTTTCCGGCATCATTTTTGAAGGCTTCCAAACCTAACAAAACCATTGCTTTTTCTGGATGAAATGGCAGCTTTTTAATTTCTTCAGGTTGTTCTTCGTCACAAATGCRGCAATTTTGTTCGTATACATAGTCATTGAGCTAGAAATTAGTCTCATCGCTGAACAAAACTTCGCTCGAAAACGTCGGAACTTCCCGGAAGAGCCCATAAAGCAAAGCGATGCCGGATGGGAAGGACGAGCGACTTCAGATCTTGTAAAAATTGTATTTTAAAAACAATTCAATTTAAGATCTTGACGTAAAATGAGCCAAGTCACTTCATACGTCAGTCTCCATGATCTTCATGTACACTCTCAGCTACGGCTACTATACTTTTTTCACCGTGTGGTCTATTCGGTAGAATATTATTCAGTAATGAATGMTGGGTCTTAAAATGGGTGTTGGTATTGCGTATAGCACGCTTAGTAGACCGATAGTATTGACCATAAGTTGCGAAACACATTCTTTACAGAACGTGAATTCTCGTACAAAATTTGAACGTTTTGTAAACGTTGTTCTAGCGAGAGACGATGAAATACCAAAAAAGGCAAAACAAAAATAACTTGACACGATTCATCCGTGATATGTCAAGAGAAGGCTGTTGAAAAAATTTCCCCTACTTAAATCATCCGTAAAATGTATGTGATTAGATAAACCAAAAGCAAAAGAAACGTCTCATTAAAATGGCTCTTTCTATTATTCCATGTCGGGTTATGCTCTTGATCCCAAATAAAACGAAACCTTATTTACAACGGCTTGGARGGTAATTCAATTCCACCCACAGTAACGTGGCTCCGTTTTCTGATACAAATTCATTTTCATTTTTAGTGTACCTACGAACTCTTATTATTCTAAAGAGGAAACTTGACGAACTGATACCAAATATGAATAATATGGCTAAAAGAGTTAAGATGTACATTTCTTTTGGAAATATTGCTAGTCCAAATAAAAGCAWCGAAAATAGTTCTTCTAGTAACCCGATAATAACTAAATTTTTTTTTGTGAAGAAAGTGTGAGAAACTACAAAAAATGTGACAAAGTAAATATAAAAGAACAGTACTGCAGCCACTTCTAGTAAAGTTGAGATAAAAGAATTGTCTTGATAATAAAGCCTATGTAAACATGAAATATATGTATGTATACTTGTATGTGTGTGATGACTATTGCATAACTATCCATTCTCACTCGCATATAAAAATAAAATATGTTTTCATATAATAAGTACATTTTGAGTTCAACTTTAATGCGAGTTGAGACCTGTTACTAAAAAGTACGCTTAATTCTTCCTCGGGGTTTAGAAAGAAAAGTGTAACAAAACGGCGATTATTGGTAACAAATTTATAGTTAATAGTATTAATCAGTTTAAGGATAACAGTGATTATTACTACTCCCGTACCGTATGCACGAAATGTATGTGCGCATATATGGGCATGAACACAATTAAATTCGCCATCCAACGGAATTGAGACAAAAACGAAACGAAATTATAGCAATGAAACCAGAGAACGTAAAGTCTAGAGAAGGTGCAGGTTCGACTGCGAACATTTGTTAAATTTCGGCTAAGGAATTCGCCGCATTTGTTAACATTGTAGGTCGGCATTCGCCTCACAATTTTAACATTTTTTACAATTCTCTCACGCAACGAAGAATTTCGTTTTGCTTGTTTATATTTTGTTTCATTTTTGACAGCGAAAAATTTATACAAAACACATTATGTTCTCTGTCTCACAAACGCAAGAATATGAAGAGACATAAATATATGTATGCATGCTCCTTATGATACTCCCAACAACAGCATTGTGATATTTCCATGTTTCAATTTTTGCTTTCGCAATGTATGCAAATATGTATGCTTTTCGTTTTGCCGTCGGCAATTCAATATTGACATGTAAACATAATTATGATATGAGTATAATTTTGTATGAATGCATGTATGTATGTACATACATCTTCGATCATATTAATCTTATGTCTCTGAATATGCTCATATCATAATCTTATTATCTGCTCATATAAATTTATGTATGTATACGCATGTGC
>NW_017537495.1:25966-27640 GCF_001853355.1 Bactrocera latifrons | reverse complement strand
CTTCAGCTATAAAATCGGTCAATAACCTGTAATTCAGCAATTTATACCATTCGTTGTGGAACCAAAACTTAATACCTAAAATTTGTTCAAGCGTTTGCCAAAAATATTCAATGTAAAAAAATGTCTGGAATGAATGCAGTCATTAACGGCATCGTAAATCCTCAATAAACTTGTTCATTCATACATATGTAGGTACATAAAATCAAATAAATGAAATCAATAAGAGAAAAAATGCGTTTGCTGGTTATATGTGTAGTCGAGTSTTAGTTGGATGGGACTTTCATATATTTTTATTCAAGGACAACTCTAGTTTTCTTTCGAGCTCAAAATAAAATTCAAATATTCCTTTAATTAACACTTTTTTCTCAATCTCAATTTCTTACTCAGTTACTCATTTTTACTGATGAGAGTGTTAAGTTTAAATGTACAAGTAACTCACTCGAGTTCTCACCAACTTAATACCTCACCTATAAAATCCATAATTTACGCCGAATTCGGCTTTCGAAATACACAGCTCACTTTAGTTTACGGCSAACTCGTCTCTCATTAAATTTAATTCACTCAGGCTGACCTACATTAAGATTATTTTATTTACTTTATTGAGCATATTTTGTAYAAACTTAACAGAGGCTTTGCAGAACCGGCATATGCAAAATTTGTCTTGTTTTATATATACTTTTAGAAGCTTGTTTAATAGTTGTCGAATTAAACAGTCCAGTTACAATAGTAGTATACCAGTATTAATGGAGCTATTACAATATCTAAAGAATAACTCTAGCAATACATGAGAGTTCCATAAAGAATTTRAACTATACAGTAACATTTAGAACTTTTTTTTATCCCGCAGACTTAGAAAGAGTGATTAAATTTCAAATATCCTTTCTTGGACAAATATGTTATAGCCCCCGAAATTTGTTTCGGAATTATTAGCTATTCTTAGATTGCTTTATAAAGCTGATAATTATGATTATTCAACTGAAATTTTCTTAAAAATTATAAATATTGTTTACCAAAAGAACTTGTTCAGCCTATCAATATGTAAACACCGGAGGCTGAAGGTAAATTTTCAAAACTACAGGAGGAATTAATAGGAAACCAATGCCTTCATTCGCAGTTGTTTCGATTTAGAATACTCTGTACTTRTTGGACAATACTTATATTGAGCAGAAAAGAGAAGTAACCCATACTCTTCCAAACATTCGGTTTARGTTTRTACTCAGTTGTGATAAAAACTTCTTTGTGCTCATGCCCTTAACCTTCACTATTTAAAACTACTTTGAAATTATTGCTTATTCATATTTATTTACTGCTAGTAAGTACACTTTATATTGAGCTGTTAAAAATCTCAACAAACTCTCAAAAAATTAAAATGTAAGCATATTTCGAAATTACCATCGTTTCATAAATCGGTTAATTTTATTCTAAATTAGGTTAAATATCTTTACTCTCTCCACTCTCATTCTGTTAAATTAAAAATATTAGCATCTTTCGAAATTGCTTTCTAAATATTTATATATTGCAATTAACCTATACTTTTATACAAAATCGGTTAAAGTTTGACTCACTTCTGYTAAAAATCTCTAAGGACTCTCCGCACTCTAATACTGTTAAAAATCAAAATTTTAGCATCTTTCGAAATTACTTTTTAAAATTTATATACTGCATATTCTTATA
>NW_017537495.1:23810-25318 GCF_001853355.1 Bactrocera latifrons | reverse complement strand
CAAATTCTGTGCACGCTCATTCTGTTAAAGCTAAAAATGTAAATATCTTTCCTATTATGTTCTATATATTTATAAATTGCAAGTAACTGTTACTCTTATACAAAATCGGTTTAAGTTAAATACACATACGTATGTATTATAAAAATTTCGGTAAGCTCATGCTGTCAAAATTATAACAGAATCGGTTCAAGTCTAACTCACTAATGTTAAAAATCTCTCCAAGCTCTCATATTCCGAAATTATTCCCATATATTTGTATCTTGAATATACACTTATGCATATTGCAAAAATTTAYTATTGTACAAAATCAGTATAAGTTTCATAATTTTATGTTAAAGACCTGTAAAAACTAATTGCATGCTCATTTCATAACTTATTTCGAAATTACTCGGTATTATTTATTGCTAGTAATATTCTCTTTTATATAACATGGGTTTAAGTTTAACTCAACATCAATATTTAAGCATATTTTCAAATTAGTCTTCACACATTATTTATTGCTAGTAACCTTAACTCTTCTTATATTTACTTAGTACTAATAACCATTAGTTTTACACTAAACCGGAATAAATTTAACTCTCTTACATTGAAAACAATGTAATGTTATAAAAATCAGCATACTGTTAAATTTTCAAACCTACATATTCTATCATCAGACAATAACAGTGACTGTAGCTGGCATTAAAAACTTAACTACGMAAAATATGTATCATGTATGTATGTATGTATGTATAGAAAATGAATCCAACGAGCGGTTGCTAATTGCTGAGAAAGCGAGAACGTAAAAAGCGCGTACTTCGTGATTCCGATTTGCTAAACGTTTTTCCSACAAATTTCATTCGCCGTTGGTTAGCTACCGAAATATAACTGTTAACGGTCACATCTAACTACACAGATGTAAATACCGTTCGGACTTCGTATGCTCAAATCGATGCTTCGCTTAAGCCTTTCGAGGTTTCGTTAAGCAGCACCGTCGCCGATAGGATGACTTCGGCAATGCAATTTGGTCCTATCATTAGCGCGTGTCGTTTGCAAGTTAGTTTAGTTTTACTTTGAACTACGGCGTTAACGGTTGTGTAATGTTGCTGAATTGTTCATCTAACGCACGGTCAACTTTGCATTAGTGTACTATATGTACATATATAAGACTGTCACTTATAATAAATATATGAAAGCATAAAGCCGGTGGAATTACCGCATTTCAAAGTTGAAGGTGGAAATAAGTTTATGGTGGAATTTAAAGCTGAATTCGATATTACTACACGAACAATGCTTATGCAACTGTACTGCAATCTGTTAGCTTTTTATTGTTAAGTTATGTGAAGAAAGAAAGTATTATAAATAATTGTGGTGTTGTTTTTGCACAAAATGTGAAATATTACAAAATAAAATTTTAACTTGGAAAGGAATCCAAAAATATCTATAGGTTCCATAAGTGAACGAAAATAAAAATTCTACTAATATTAGGAAAATCAAAATGAAATATGTTATAAAAAATAAAGTAAATA
>NW_017537495.1:19434-22679 GCF_001853355.1 Bactrocera latifrons | reverse complement strand
AATTTAATGAACCAACTTGAAGAGAATTGTGTTGTGAGCTCAAATCTACATTATGCATATAAATGCGGTTTAATTCCGTCGCATAAAGTTGCATTTGTATATGAGTAGACACCATAGTATGCTCTTTTTTCGTGTTCAATAAATCTAATTAACTTAATATTGTTGGAAATTTTTTATCCATAATTACAATAACAAATTGCTGAAAGTGAATATTTATCAGAGCACCGGTTCCATTGCTACTAAAAACTAAAATTGTGCGCAAAAACATAGGAAAACAAGAAGAAACGTTAACTTTGGTTGCACCGAAGCTAAATACCCTTCACAGGTGCATTTATGTTAGTAACTGTATATTTGTTCAGTTTGTACGGAAGTTATATGCTAAAGAAATTTGATCTGAACAATTTTTTCGGATATTATATTGTTACCTTAAGCAGTAATCCATCCCAAATTTCGTGAAGATACCACGTCAAATGCGAAAGTTTTCCATACCAGAACTTGATTCCGATCGTTCAGTTTATATGGCAGCTATATGCTATAGTGGTCCGATATCGGCAGTTCCTACAAATGAGCAGCTTCTTGAAGACAAAATGACGTACATATACAAAATTTGAAAACGATATCTTAAAAACTGAGGGACTAGTTCGTATATATACAGACAGACAGACGGACATAGCTAAATCGACTCAGCTCAACATACTGATCATTTATATCTGTAAGTATATACTTTATAGGGTCCCCGACTCTTCATTCTGGGTGTTACCAACTTCGTGAAAAACTTAATATACCCTGTTCAGGGTATAAAAGTAATCTAAAGTAAATAAGTAAGRAAGGGCTAAGTTCGGGTGCAAACTAAAATTCTGTACGTGCAACTTGCAGGAAYCAAATAGTGTAATATTTTAAAGTGTGAGATATTTGAAAACATTATTGGAATCGGATTTTCACACCCGGATACTGTAATTAAATTCCCYATGTCACTGATATTTCAAGAAAATATTTTTTTGCTAAGTTGGTTCATAATTACTCTGCCAAATATGAGCGTCATCTGCTAACCAGTTTACTTACAGCAACTGCTTAAGTCGTTACACCTCAGTAGTGCGTTTCGATTTTTACAATGGATAAAAATACTGACCAAAGAATTTGTCTAAAAGTTTTTATTTACATCGAAATTTCTTGTGCGGAATCGTTGCAAGTGTTAGATAAGGTATAAGATGATTCAGTTTCAACTAATTAAACAAGTGAAGGACATGGTGCTCGAAAGTCGCCAGGCAAGTTTAAGAGAGATGGCAGGAGAAAATGTGCGATCGAATGGTTTTGGTTGGTATTTAAGTACGAAATGCGTTCTTGCTCGTCTCTTCCGGGTGAAGTTGAAAAAAAAAAACACTCCAAAGGCATTGTTTTGTTCRATATTCGTGGTTTGGACATCATGAATTTGACAGTCATTAAAGACTTCAGTGTGGCCGTAGTGAGGCATTAGCRCAAAAATATCCGTCGAAAACGGCCAGAGTTGTTGTAAAACAATTCATAGATTTTAAACTAATTTAAGATATTACACCAAAGCTTCGTGTGTTTTTTTCTTGTTCCCCAAGAAAATTAAATAAGATTTGCTAAATGAAGGCCATCCCAAAAATGCTTACTAAAAGTGTTTCGCGAACTGGAAAAATCATTGGCATATGTCTGGTGGGGATTACTTTGAAGACAATAAAATAGAAATTGATGAATATCTATATATTTTGCATTTTATTTACAATCTCCGGCCACTTTTTTCACAATATTTGTCTACAGTGTCGTTTGATCGAATTAAAAAGCATGTAGTGCAAATCACGAATATCTGTCCAAAGGTGATCCATGGATTTTGGTTAAACTCTACGACCAAACTCAACCTACCATTTTGTCAGTAATAACCAAATAAAACTTGACCTTTGATTTCGAKTTATTCTTTTATATATTGGAACAATCATGACTTAGCGACAACTTCAGCTCGTTACCAATTTAAATTTAATTATACATATATGTATCTATTTTGATTGTACTACAAGTGAACGTTAAGTGCAGTATGTATAAAAATAATGATAATTGTTTGCCATAGTGTGATATTTCAACCAAATAATTTAGTTGTCAATACAAACTATTATGATGTTTAGAATGAAGTCTATATATAAAAGTGACGGAAAAAGAGATAAAAAGTCCATTAAAAATKTCCTTGCAAAATAATATACTTTGCAATTAAAAAGTAAGGTGGATTATTTTTTGTTTTATTTATTTTGTATTTTTTAAAATAARAACTGTTTAATTATTTATTTTTTAATCAAAGTCTCTAGTCATTAATCGACGATTGCAAGCAAAAAATAATTAAAGGTAGAGTTTGATCGTCGTCAGATCACGGTACATATTTAGTGCTTTCTAGAACCATTTTAAATTCGTTTATATAAAAGCCTTTTTGCGACATAGTTTGATCACCAAACAGCTAGAGCCGAATTTCTAACGCATCTTGTTAGTAATAATTTCTCCATAACCAAAATTTTATGCGTGTTTTTAGCTAACCATAACCAATCACTTAAAATATGGAAAAACTTACTTTTGTTTGTTTACGGAAGCATGTGTATTGCGTAGATAGTTAAAATGTTCCACAAGCGGAAGCTTGACAAATGTTAAAGACAGTCCTGCCAACCTAAGAGAAAAAATGGAATGTTACCTGTGTTACCTTCCTACTGCCCGAGAGTTTTAACTGACATTTTCCCTTAGTTTTTAATCATTGTAGTATTAACATAATTAAACAAAAATTCGTCGCCTCAATTAATCTTAAATCTATTATTAAAATTTAGTAAAATAACTTGAAACAAAGTTGTGCTGTGTGCTTAAAAATATTACATGTACGCAATTCTGAGTAAACTCCGTCGCATAAATTTAGATAACAATTCTAATGACTTTTAAAACACAATAAATTAAAGGAAATAAAAGAATTAAATTGKGTACAAACCCAAGGATCAAAATGAATGTGCATTAAAAACGACCAACAACAAAAATTAATAAACTGGCATATAACATGTAAGCATAGTTTTTTTTTAATAATATAGTGTTTTAGGGCGCCACATTAGCTAAACTTGCGGAATGACCGTGGCATATATGCAATCAACTGCATTCCACTGTACAAAAAGACACAGTGTATATCCCTACAGGGTGTGCATAAACAAATCCCTACTTCGAAGTAACAATATGCAAGGAGTAGTTTTGAGTGTTTTGTTGTT
>NW_017537495.1:11333-18589 GCF_001853355.1 Bactrocera latifrons | reverse complement strand
TGAAATTGATGAAAAATTCCTGAAGCGGATAAAGATCCAGTATTATACGAAGCGATGAAAACCAATATGGTTCATGGACCTTGTGGTMACCACAATCCCCACAATCATAAGTGCAGCTTATTTTCTTTCTGTCAAAAGCCGCTTTGAAATAGAAGGAGAGGAAGTGTGTGTCGATTGTTTTTTCATGGGTCTTTTACACTATTTGGTGCGTGGTGTCTGTAATATCTGGTCGGTTTTTGATTTTCCACTTTAATAAAATATTCCATGTGTTAGGCATGACTTTTTACAAACAATCTGATCAAATTTCATGAAAAAAAGCTTGCCAAATAAAAAATTTTTCCATGCAAAGACTTGRTCTGACATCAGCCGTTCCAACCAATGAGGAGCGTTTTGAGCACATGTGCATGATTTCAAATAAATAACTTAAAACCTAGGGAGCTATTTTGTATACATACAGACGGATGAATATAAGCAGACACGAAAGTGACTATTCGACTCAGCCTTTATGCCGATTATTTATTTATGTATATATTTAATAGGGTTCCCAACGTTTAGTTTTGAATGTTACAATTATCGTATCAAACRTTATATGCTGTGCTTTTCCAGGGTATACAATTTGCCAGTTTCTCCAATATTATTGTGTTTAGTCATAACTATGTTTAGGTATTATGCAATAAACAATCTTTCTGATATCACTATTCTGAAGTTTAAATCTATTGCCCTGAATTTGACTATGTCGCACCGGTAGTGTTGCATTGGAGGAAAACAAATAGGAAGCTTTGATAAACATTTTTTTTTTGTCTTTCAATATCCACGTTATAAATTTACTCATTGAAAATAAAAATGTTGACGATTACCTTTGTGCATTCATTAACACATCAACGCATCAGCGAATTCACTTAACGGTACTTTTTAACTCTCAGAATACTTCGAAGCGTAGTTGAAAGTAATAAAAAAAAGGGAAATGTAAAGCAACTAACTGATTGAGCGTCGATGCCCTTTTACCGCTTCTACGCGATTGCCGCTCACTGTGGCATTCACTTGGAACTGTGGCTAAGAATTCAAGCTTTAAATTAACTCTTTGAAAAGCAAACCAGCAAAGCTGTTGAGAGGAATAGCTACGAAAACGTTTACAATATAAGTAGCCACAAAGTTAGTGGCTAATCAGCTTTCTCAACTTAATACCGCCTTTTAGTGAGTTAAAAAGCATATGAATAGCTAGGACAGGAACACATATAGATGTATGTTTGTACAATGAGTTTGTATGCACTCTCTCTTGTTGGAAGCTACTTACTTTCTTGCAGTTGCTTTTCTAGTTAAATAAACCTTATGCTGTTATTTCTCTGTCTAAAACTGCTTTGCAATCAATTGCTAAATAGCTACAAAGTATTATTACACAAGCAAGGATATATACTTGGACAGGTACTAAAATAAATAAAAAACTTATATTATCTAAATTTTCTCATTGATAATTTTAATGGGCGAGAGGATAATATTAGCAATAAGCTTTTCACTTTCTTTTTTTCAAATGTGGCCATATTTCGTCGTGTTCTGCCTTCAAACTAACCAATCATCAAAAGTAGTTTTCCTTCCTTCCTTTTTCGAAGTCAATTAAAATTATTCCATGCGCATTTCAAAATATAGACGCCATAACCTTGCCAGCCGCCTGTTCCATTTTTACATGCTTTTGAACGGGTTCATCGTTTGCAGTCCGCTAGGATGATTGTCGATTGGACCTCGAAATGAAATGTTGGAGCGATATTTTATCCATTGTCACACACCGACGCTATAACTCCACACTTATCCATCAACTCGTCAGTAATTTTTGCTAAAAGGGAGCTCGCGAGGCACCCTCTTTGCGAAGAGCTTTCTCATACCCATATATTTGTGAATGATATAATGTTTGTTTGTTATCTTTAGAGTACCYATCTCGAGTAGCTAACAACAAGCGAAATCTCTTTTTATCCATTTTTTCATAATAACAGAAGTTGCTTCACTCAAAAATATATAATTTATAAACCAAAGGTTCGTCAGCTGCCAATTTATCCTTTGAAAATTAGGGCTAACTAAAAACTTGATTCATTCTAGTGGCGCGATTTATCCCTTTCAGACCTAGCTATAACAATTGTGAGATCTGGTTTTAACTACAGTAAACTACCTAAAAAATATATTTTTAATACACTTTTATTAGCTTCACTTGCATGTATGTATGTATGTTTGTAACTTCTTTTAAGTGGCACTGAAACCAGAATATTTGAGCGACACTGTAGGAAGCGAAGGTAAGTGTAAGCAGCTCACCAAAAAGATGCGCTTAAAAGTAAGCACATCTATATTAAACTAGTTTTGGTGACATTTAACCTTCCTATACCCGCACCAAATGTTTTAACACCTATACCCGTGCACGGTGTGACAGACCGTGGCTTTGACTCCTCTTACCTGGTTATTTTTCTATAAAACCGTTTATATTTTTTTTATTTTATAGGAAATATAGGATGTAATAAAACAAAAAATAGCAATTGTTAACATAAATTATTTATTACTTTAATGACTATCAGTCTTTCCAAAACAGCCTAAAAAAAATATTTACGAAAAACTGTTTCGTCGGTCTCACAGACATGTGCGCGGGTATAGGAAGGTTAAATAGCATACCACTAGAGTATGCAGTAGGGTGGGTCAATTCCGGACTTTTTCGATTCGGGATTTCTAATATTGCGGAAAAGTTGCCTTAGTACTTCCTGATTCCAATGAAACTTCTCCAACTCCGGCCTTGAAATTTCGGAAATTCGCCTAAAATCGTGAAATTGTCTACCTAGCACCTGAAATACGYATCTCATAGCAAAATGTATATTTATTGTAAATTTTATATGTGATCATGGCCGTAGGACCAACCGTTCCCGAGATAYGAGCGAAAATGCGGCGCGCCACAGCGCAAGGTGAAAATTGGCTTGCGGCCACACTTCTTGACGYTGATTTCGTCGAGTGCTATCACTCACATTCATTCACCTACGCCAAAGACACGTTCGAATAGGTCTCCCCACAAATATTTTTTCTTCGAGTTCCTTCACTCTTGTCGATGATTTCGCCGAGTTCTATCACTTACATTCRTTTCCCTGCGCCATATGACACGTTCGGACTGGTCTCCACATAAATATTTTTTCATCGAGTTCTTTCACTCTTGTCGTTGATTTCGTCGAGCGCTACCACTTATATTCTCTCAATAGAACACAGAACTAAAAATGTCTGTATCTAAATTTAAATTTAGACAGAAATGACCTGTGTTTGGCATATATGATGTTGCATCCCGAATCGAAAACAGTCCGGAATCGACCCACCCTAATAAGCAGTACTTTATCTGGGCTCTCGACTGTTTGCTGCTGGACAAGCTTATGTAGCACTTAGTCGTTGTAGATCTTTGGACGCCATATATATATATAAAGTCAATTTTCTTTAATTTAACATATTTAATTTAATTAATCTTCTTCATCTTACTGAAGTTGACATAAAGTCATTACGACAATGCATTTGTAGGAAATCCATAATCTTGTATTAGGTATAAAGTCAAATTTCTTGTATATAAACATTTAGCTATCGACATTGATTTGCTTCAAAYCTTTAGCTTAAATATTTTATTTAATTAACCTTCTGCATCTTACTGAAGTTGACATAAAGCCATAACGGCAGTGCATTTGGGCGCTTTGTGATATATTTTTCAAATATCGAGCATTGCATGCTATTTTCACAGTAATGCAGGAAGTTTTACTTCATTATTATTGTTAGTTTAGCGTGTTTTTTAGTTTTTTTAAACTATATTTATCCATGTGTTAACCTGCAAGCGGTAATTGTGAGCACTGTTTTTCAATAGAACTGCAAGAAAAAAAAAAAACATTTGAACGATAAAGCAGGCTTTAGTTTCAAAGAGTAAAAAGTAATCATCCACTTGCTGAGTATTTTTACTCTTTTTAAACATATAAAACTAAAATTATTATTTGATAGTGATTGAAGTTACCATAAAGTTTCTCAAGTGACTGTGCTCATTTAAATTCATTTGCTGATAGTTATTATTAATTGGAGTGCAGTAAAACACAGGTATCACAATTRTGTTATTCAGGCACATAATACAGTTTCGTCGCATGCTCACAAATGTGTTATCCTCCCAATTTCTAGGAAGATATTTTSATTTGGGCAACAGCGATGATGTTGAAGCAGTCTTAGACATTTTAGAACAGTCTGATATAGACCTTAGGAATGATGATGATAATGTAGATAAAACTTGGACTCCGTTTAACGTAAACGCTGGTGGAGAAGAAAGCGGTGAAAGTACAGATAACGATGAAGGGGACCCAGAAGCTCAACAATCAAACTTTGCGGGCCCAGCGGTCATACAACCGTCATCTAACGCTAAACCTAAACCACCCCCTAGGAGAGAAATTTGGAAAAATGCACCTTTTCCGAACACACAGCTTCCTATAAGTTATGRTTGCCAAAATCAAAAAAGGGTGAAGACACCTTTAGAATACTTAAAGAATTTTTTTCCGGAATACCACTATGAAAATATGGTGAAATTTACCAAGAGTRCGTCTTGGCTAATCGTGGTCAAGAAGCGCGTTATGTAACAGCCGATATACTATAAAACGATTTTACGGGTGTGCAATCATAATGGGCGGCCTTGGCTACCCTGCTATAAGAATGTACTGGTCAAATGAAATGAAAGACAAATTTCTCCAACAACTGTCAGACACACACTTTGTAGACTTTTCTGTTTCARATTCCACTAACAAATTTTGGAGAGTTCAATCCATCATAGACATGGTTAGAGTGCGCTGCAATTAATTGGCAACTGATATCACAAACTACTCGATTGACGAGCAAATGATACCATTCACTGGCAGATGTCCTGCTCGGCAAGTACTCAGATCAAAACCCTGGCCTATTGGATTAAAAAATCTTGTATGCACCACTTCTACAGGTATTATAGTAGATTTTGAAGTCTTCCAAGGGGCAGGGACATTTGAAGACTGCGGTCTTGGACATGGGCCATCTATAGTTATGCGAATAATAAAAAACTTACCGAAAGGCAGCCAAATATATTTCGACAGGTTTTTTTACTACAATACCACYCSTAGAATCGCTTTGCCAAATGGATTATTCTGCAACAGATACAATAATGGCAAACAGGATACCTAAATGTGTTAAATTCCCTCTGGATAAAGATATGAATCGAGGTGATATATGCCAGTTTATAAATAATAATAACGTAGCTCTTGTGAAATGGAAGGATACAAAATCGGTTATAGTTGCTTCAAGTAAATGTGGAAAGGAACCCGTTGGTGAAGTTGAGARGTGGAATAGAAATCTGGAACGCCGGTTGAACGTTGAAATACCTTCAGTAATTGAMAACTATAACATGTTTATGGGAGGGGTTGATTTGTGTGAGCAAATGCTCGAATATTACAGAMTTAAAATGAAGACAAAGAAACAGACTGTCAACGTGTTTTTTCAYTTTCTTGATCTGGCAATCTATAATTCATGGATGGAATACAGAGGAGACTGCAAGATTTCCGGACTACCAAAGTCGAAAGTCAAGTAATTTTTAACATTCAAAATGGAGCTGCACTGTACTAGCAGCTTACTTCAAAGCTCCTGATCAGGTTGGACCCTTTAAATTGCCTGTAGACTTTTACGGAACCATATATCGACCTCATGATGCACCTGATGACATACGTTATGATCGCTATGACTACTGGCCTTCAATTTCAGATGAGCCGACAAGGGTTTGCCGCAATAATTGCGGAAGAAGGAAGGTTACTCTTTGTCTTTCAAAAACTAAGGACTGTATTGAAAAAGTATATACAATTGCTTTCTACTTATTAGTAACTTAAGTTTTTTTCTTTTATTCAAACAATTAAAGTTAAAATGATTTTTATAAAATAGTGAAGTATTTAAAAATTTTTGAGTTAAGGGGATATTTTATCATGTATTATTTTTGAGGGGATATTTTACAGCTTATCATATCATGAATGTGCGATGTCCTGTTTTTAAAAAAGGACACATTGTATTCCAACGTCTAATGTGAAATTATTAAGAAGAATATCAATACGTCTGAAAGGGTTATGGCGATTTTTCAATTCACCTCTTAATTTTCCCAATTAACCTCATCTTAAATGTAGGTTACCTCAATTTTTCTGCATATTTTCGTTTTCTTAAAATKTAGCTTCCATGACAACTTTCCACTTCCTTACTTCTCCTTATTTAATTTATCTGACAATCCCACTTTCTCTCGTTCCTACAGACGAACATACATATTTGMAGCTTCCATTGACATCAATTACCAATTTTAATGGTTCGCATTCGCACACTCTTTGTCATTGTACCTATTATTTCTGTATTGCATCTAACTTTCTTGTTAGCATCTGGCAAATTACGATATAATTGTAAGCGCCAAAACAATGTCTTGTAATGTAATTGTAATTTTCTTTCACTTTTAATCGTATTATATGCTAGTTTTGTTTATGAGGAATATATTTTAATATTTGTGAATGTGGTTGTCATGATTCTAAAACTCTGGTGCTTCTGCTTAGCAGCAATCAACTCCTTCCAAAATTTAATACATATACTTTTGTCTACTTTTCACTTAGCCATTATAACTTTTGCTGTTGTACATTCAGTCCTTATCTCTATGTTTTCAATTTATTTGGTCTTTTTGTCACAGTTTGGCTTTTGTCGCTTTTAGTTTGGCATTGCCTACATTGTCCACTATCAACTGTTCCACAAGTAAACCATATTCTATGCTAAAATGTTAATTTCGTGTAATTTAATTGTGGTTTTCTTTGTTCTTTTTTTGTGACAAAGAAGTGACGACAACTGCCGATATAGCTGCTCTTTTTGGTCACACAAATTCAACTAGAATTACTGTCGTAATTATTAATTACGGGACTCATTTTCACTTGACTAAGCGGCTTGAAAATGAGACAGCAGAAATCAGGTTGGGAACAAAAAACAAAAAAAAAAAAAAATAAACCATATAAAAGAAAGAAAGGAAATGGTTACTGGTACGAGTACTATTAAATAGAAAGATTTAGTTCACAGATGTGTAATTAGAATAACAGTTACTTTATTTACAACAATGTGGAAAATGTCAAGCAAAGTTTGTATTCTGTGAAACCTACCTTCAGAAGAACTCTTCAGCGATATAAAAAAACTCACTTTTTTTAAGTCTTTTCGTGCCGATAGTTTTGAGGTGTCTGATTTCTGATAAC
>NW_017537495.1:3399-10672 GCF_001853355.1 Bactrocera latifrons | reverse complement strand
TTTAATTTATACTTCAGTCTAAGTAACACATGGCCGGTTATGCTAACATCAAAAATCGAAAAAGTAAGAATARTTGAATACTTTATTCCGAATTATTTTTCTATCGACAGGATAGCTTACATTTCATCTGTTCAAATCTTTTGGAGATAACAATTAATTGTGACTGTCAAATAATATCCAAATAATTTGCATAATATAATATTGCGTTTATAAATTGAGATGTAAGCTATCCTGTTTGTCAAGTTGGATCAAATTGAACACGGTGTGCAATTAAAAATTTAAAATCAGTAATTTAGGCGTCCATCGYGGACAAACACCGTGTTATTTTTAGAAAATTGTTTGTTGTTTGGCTTTCCACATGAGCTTACCACATCCCCGATATGTGAAAAGCAAACCACCTTACAAAAATACAGTATTTGCAAGTCTGGGGTTGAAAATCTCAGCAGCATTAATCTTGGCAAACCAGGAGGCATAACCAAACATTAACACAATTGTGAAAATTGTCTTATGATCCATTGTATGGTTGTAAGTACCACAGCCAATCGACGTTCTTGCTGTTAAAGTGAAATCTCGGGTAGGAACGATGTCACCTCTCAAATTGAGGGCATTGTCACAGTGCCACTCAAGTATATATACTGGCATTTCACTGGGACTGGAAAAAGGTACACACACAAAGATGTWTATGAAGCTTAAAAATGTATAATGATTACGACGGTGGTGTCCTTGGCCTAGATATAAGATCAATTTTGGATATATTTTTGCCTACAAAATTTTCGCTTTATTTTCATTTTGCATTACRGGAAATAGAAAATATCAATAATATATATCCTTTTAAATATTGTTTGAATCGCTCCTCTTCTTCACTATTTTTTATATAAAATATTTCTTTTTCTTCCTCACATCCATTGTTAGGCTGCACCTATATCTGGGTAGTTRGCGACATCATTGCTTCTGAGTAATCCATACGATTGATTTTGAAACGAAGCGAGATTTTAGTTAGTAATATAAGAAAATTTTTATKCTGTAATTCTTTTTGTCGGCTATTACACGAAGCAACTTTTGTTGCTRATTCTCGGGCGATTCTCTTTTGCTGTTGGCCATTGCATTCACACGAGCAACTTGTGTTGCACAACTCTGTTCGAGGTTTTTTCTCATTCTCTTTCACTTTACTTTAACCCATTGTCAACTCTTTACTTTAACCCATTGTCGTTTTCTTCACTATCGTCTGAATCAATTTGTATGGCGTCCTCCATACATTTCACAACATCTTTAATTAAATAGATTTTTCCGTCATACTCCATTTTCTACAATATTTATATTAAATTATGTATATTTGTATACATATTTGCAAATTACGTACCAAAAGATGAAATTAAATTTTTTAAATATTTTCAAAATATTAATTTCAAAATAATATACGCAAATGCAACTATGTACTACGAAAGAAAGAACACGAATGCAGAAAAACGTCGCAGCGAGCTGTTACGATTAAGAACACAAAGCGAGTTGCTGAACACTGGAAACTCGGCGCGATTCTCCTCTCCTCGTCGCCCCCTCGCCATTAAACCAAGAGTTGCCGCAACAAAAGTTGCTTCGCGTAATAGCCGACTTTAGTAAAACGTTAAAACTTTCTTTTGCAAATTTTCAGTAAGGAGGCTGAGAATAATAATCAAATTTGCTTAGGTATCCAGGACAATAATAATAAATTGTTTTTATAGAGCTATGTTATGTATTTATAATCCTGGTATAGCCTTGAATAAAATAGCTAATATATGTACATATGTAAAAATTTTTATCTTAGGGGGGATAGGCCCTACAAGACAAAGCACATTTTTATAAGTTTTTGGTGTTGAAACAGTTAAAATCTATTTTCAAACCATACGCATAATATGAAATTACATTTAAAGAATATTTTGTTAAATTTTATTATTAGTATTAAAAATTCTATGGGGCATATTGAAAAAAAAACTCGGTGCTGGATTTTATCTCATCAAAAAATCAAACTAATGATATAGCTAATCGCTTTGTACAGGGTTTTTCGAAACATAGTTCTTTTAAATTTTTGGGAGCGTAGCGATTTGAAGGCAGCTCATTTTCGTGCTGTTAAAAACAGTTTTGRCATYGACGAAGATATAGTCAGTTGTAGATTTTCCAAGCCTGAAGCCGCACTGATAAGGTCCAATCAGTATGTTGACTATGGAACTCTACTACCCTCTTAAGGTAGAAAATATGAACCTGCTATATATTGGCAAGACTTCAATTCACTTATTGTTCAGCAGTGGCTGAGAGAAGAAACAATTGGCCCTTAACTGCGATCGAACAAAATCTGAAGCTTAAAATTCTCTAAAAGTTCAAACGATTTCAAATAATTTTTTAGTATGAGCAATTATTACATWATTAGTTACATAATGAATTTACTATAGTATACAGATTACACAAGTAGTATAAATATATTTACTATGTAATTATTAAATACAACTTTATGCATAAATTTTCATCCGCTATCCGCTTTCAGATTTGAAATAAAATTTCTTTGTATATAAAAGTGAAATAAAGGCAACAAGACAAGGAAGCATAATAATAAATAAAACAAGGRACCGAATCTTTTTACATTGCAAATTTTTATCATTTCGTAAAACTTTTGCAAAATCTGAAATAGAAATAAATTTCATATTGTGTAATAATAGCAAAATGCAATAAAATTATTAAAATAATAAATAAATGTATAAATTATTTATAAATTAGCAAAAGCTACTTATGGCAGAATATGCTCCTAATTGTTACAATCCATTGATCTATTAATTTCTAATGATTCGAAAATAAAGCCCTGAATTATTCAAGCCAAGCGAACGTCACTGCGGTTTTAGCATATAATACATTATTCTCAGTGGATGTAATTAAATGAATACAAGTATAATTGTAACATTTGCGGCAAGTGCGTTACGTAATAAACTCTGAAATGGTCCAGGCGAAACTGCCTACGGCGCAAACAACAAAAGCGGCGAACTTGATTGCTTTTGCACAGCGTAAAGTCGAACGATGCTTGCTAAAGTGGCGAGAACGATAGTGAAAACAAGAATAACAACAACGACAAATACTACCAATGTTATACCGCAGCCAACGTATATTATTAAAATGAAGCGAAAAAGTAAAATACCAAAATKTGTGTTGTTAATTASCGCAATTTGTATTAACACCTTCTGGTCGTGGCTTGGCGATGGCGGAGGTGCTGGTGGTAGTTTACTGCCGCTTGCTTATGGCACGCATATGACAGTTACTGCTCGTGATGCCATCCCATACACATTCACCATCGAAATGCGTGGCCAAAGTCACTATCATGATGATGGTGGAGGAGGCGGAGGAGACAGTAGYGGCAGTTTGGAAAATACGGATTTGGAGAATATGGATATGCATGCCTTTGATCATGATGCTGGCATAAGTGGTGCACCAGACGAATTAGAGGAGCACGATCATATAGCTCATCATTTTGGTAAGTTAGTTTTTTCACAACTAAAATCRTACATTTTTCCCAATTTAGTATTTATGCAAGCATGTGTTGCGTACTATTATATGTATTCTAAATCTCCAAAAAATTTCCTATATCCGACATTTTGATTCAACAAGGCACCAATACTAATCTGCTTAGGCATTTAATTTTTACTCTCACCAGGTCGTTGCGATATCAGTGTGAGGTCCCAAGAGTTTAAGTCTTAATCTCGCAAAGGCTAAACAATAAGGAAGAAGAGATGTTTCTACCTGGTCTTCCTTCAAATAGTTTGTACAGTTGAGATATCAAATTTTTCAGCCTTTCAAGGTGGTAATTTACCTATTATAATGCCCACAATTAAGCAGAGTCTAGTCTTACTGAGACAAAAACGGCTCAATGAGGAAGCTCATACGAAGCTCAGCTATAGCTTAGTAAAGCAAAGCTCAGCCGCTCCCATTCTACAAATACTATGGCCAGGATTTATTTTATTCTATGCCAGCTCATCAGCTTTTCAATTACCTGTGATTTGGCTCTAGCCCGCCATAGGTTAGAAGTCCTTTAATCAGCCATAAACGCATGATTATAGAGCTCAAGCCTAGTATCGTCGCCCTGCTATCAGAGTGGATGGTCACTTTTCTAAAGGAAGCTTCACTCCCCAGCAGTAAATCTGCTGGTACATTAATGGCAGCAACCGCGGCTTGGAAAAAGGAATATTAATCAGGAAACTGATATCGAGTTGCTGACAAAATACCCATTCACCAACCTTCACCCTAAACTTTTATCTATCCGTAAAAAACACTCTGTCCCTCTTTGGCAACGGCTTTGACCCACTCACATCTTCCTCGCATGTAAGTACGTGGGCCGAGAAAATATAGTAAACATTTAGTTTAGCCTATCTATGATTAAAAAGTTCAGATACGTGTTAAAGTGAAAGTTATATGCGAAAAAAAAAAATTATATAGTCTTCGCTAAATATCTGCTCCTTCACATAGCTCTTTCCAAATTAGCATTGTTTTATTTCGGGTTTTGCTATCTCCAAACGCCACTGTAACGTTATTACAATTAATCCACTTGACCGCACAGGCATATAGTTAATTGACCAGAAGAAAAAAATGTGGCAATTAAACGATTACAATTACAAATTCTGCTGTAAAGAATACACTCTGGTCAGCATACAATATATGTATGTATTTATATGACTACAGTGTCTCCTGTATATACAGTCGTGTTCATGAAAATATTGGTCCAACAGCTAAATATACTAATATATATACTTACATATAYGTCGTAGCCAACAAGCTTGATTATTTTGATAGAATAGACTCTGCTAGAAAAAAACTCCAAATATAAAAATAAAGGAAGGGCGAAGTTCGGGTRCAACTGAAGATTTTATACTCTTGAAACTTACAAGAATCAAAGCCAGGGAAATACTTTAAGGTGTAAAACATCAACCTGAGGATCGAAATCCAAGCAATTTTATAATATATACATATGTATACTATACTTTATATATGTATCTCCTTTACTGACATTAATATAATGTTTGTTAGAAAAATGAAAATCATTATCTGCAATATGGAAGTTGTAGTATTAYCGGCCAAAATTGGTCTGGTTTTTTCATACCACATACTACTAACATGACACTTACTAAAAAAACTTATCATGTAGAGTAAAGTCAGCAAGATGTTCGAAAATCCTGATATTATATTAGTTATATAGGGGCTATGCCAAGGTATGCTCAAATTTATCTCCTTTAGGCACAAAGATACAGTTTTATGAGTATAACAAGCTGTCTTATTTTCATTGGGATAACTCATATTGGTCATATTCAGCATATTGTACATGTAGATATACCACTTTTAGAGAGGTCCATCCCTGAATTTCAATTATATATTTCAGATATTTTCAAAATATTTTATTCATGGATGGGGCACCTATGCTACTGCGATTCCCTGTGCCAACTTACAGTTGTATTTCTCAATTTAGTCCTTATTTATAACACTTGATAAGTTTTCGGTTAATGGCGATTTGTGGGCTTGGCGGTGGTCCTATTGACGAACTTGAAATTTGCTTTTGTACTTGGGAACCTGCATAGCAAGTTTCATAAAGTTATCTCAATTTCTACTCAGGTTACAGTTTGCACGGACGGACAGACAGACAGTCAATTGGATTTCAACTCTGGCAGTGGGAAGAAGCCTTAGGGGGAAAGGGGCAGCAAGMTTCTTCATTGATGGGTCAAGGCTTGGGGGGAAGGTTGATTGAGAAGTCTGCTATCGGGAACTCTCTACCAACTCCTGTTTCAGATTTTCCGACTACTGCAGTGTATTCATGGCTGARGTTGCTGCCATCAAGGTAGCAGTAAATTTGCTTCTTCAATGAAAGGGATAATTTGCGGCTACGTACAACGCTTCGATTCAGTATTTATTTTGGAATCGCTTTCATTAATTTAGAGAAGTTCAACTAAGTAGCACTTAATTTTTGTAATCGAAATCAGTTCATTATATAACATAAAACGAAGCCAACTTTAACAAAAAACAAAATTTTAACGAAATATCTAAATCACTGGGTATGCATCTGGTCCCTTTCCTAATGAACTGCTAATTTTCAAAATCGCAGATTTTTCGAAATTTTCATGGACCACTTGACGTGGTTTGGCCCAGCTACTAACGCGCTCCATTGAATCCGGTCTGTGCGCGCACGCTCGAAAGTACAATCGCGGCGRAAGAAAAGCAGTCCTATTACTTTTCGGAGAAACCGTGTACATACTTTTTCAAATATATAGTATATCCCAAAATATCGTCAGATTTAACGTATTGCGTGACTATGACTAGAAGAGTTCAAATAAGGGTGACTGTCTATCTATTCCTCCGTCCGTGCAAGCCGTAGYTTGAGTCAAAATTGAGATATCTTGCTGAAACTCGCTATGCTCGTTTCTTGGAAAAAAAAATTATGAGTTTGTATATGGACGTCACACGCCACGCTTACAAAAACTCATTAACCGAAAACTTATAAAATGCCATTACTAAGGACTAAATTAAGATATAAAACTCTAAATTGGCACAAGGGAGCACAGTAGAAAGGGTACTGTTAAAAACTACTAAAAATTGCATAAATCAATAACAAATTACACCTGAAACATTAAATTTTTGCTCCGATATGGTATGAGAAAACTTCAAAGGAGTAAATGTGGACAATAGGCATGGCACCGCCCACTTTTTAGAGAAATCCCCTATCTTGCGACCCGACTGAACGGTTTTGAGAAAATTTAGTACATTGAAAATGTGTGAGATATTTAATTGAAATTCTGACAATGGTTCATGCAGGTCAAAAGAAGGGAGCGTGTTTTAATCAAGAAAGTTTATCTTTGGGCCTAAGATAAATAAATTTGAACGAAAACTTGATTTACCCCCCATATAATTAATATCAGGATTTTCTAACATCCAGCTGACTTTATTCCATATGATTGTTTTTTTACTATATGACATGTTAGGTATTGAGAAAAATAGATAAAATCGGGTCGTTAATACCCCAAGTAACATATACTGCATATAATGATTTTCGTTTTTTTAACAAACCTTACGCCGAATACGTCGGTCAGCGTATAAGTTATATATACAATAGTATATGCATGCATATATWAAGTTGCTTGGATTCTACATCTTAAGCTATTTCCCTGACTTGGATTCATGCAAGTTGCAAGAGTATAAAATGTCTGTGGCATTCGGAATTAGTCTTTCCTTATGTTACATCAAGGGACATCCTTTAAACATGAATATTACTTTTTTT
>NW_017537495.1:0-1128 GCF_001853355.1 Bactrocera latifrons | reverse complement strand
ATCGTACATTTTATCATTCAAAACTTATCTATGTATCACATGTTTCATGACCATATGTGTTTATGTTCGCTTTCGCGAATTCAAATCATATTATCACTTATCAATAATTACATGTGCGCGCTGCCCATATGTACATAAATATGCTCGCACGACATTGGCACACAAAGAATGCATACACAATTACATTAGATATGCGTTCATATGTAGATATATCACCCGCAAAAACTACAAACATTGCTTTACAAAACCAACAATAGTTTGAAATAGCATCATACATACTTATATGCGTACACACGTAAATATGTGCGTAAGACATTCCCAGCAGAATGAGATCTCCTTTTTCTTTTAGGAGCAGTAAGGGAGATTTTTTAGGAATTCCCAAACAAATAATCCATACACAACATATATACTTATATGCAATCACATATGTATGTCACCCGCATAGACTTCAAATATTGTTCTACGTTATTTACTATACAATGACCTACGATCTTTTTGATTGTTGAAAATTGTCAATTTGCCAGTAAAAAAAACGTCAATAGTTTACCTAAAAAAAAAGACACTTTTTTGGAACCTCCGAAGACAGCACATAACTTCGTTATTTTTCAATATTTTTGTAAAATAAAAAACTTAAAATATAGGCAAAATTATACCTTATTACGTCCAAGGAACTTCAAAATATTCGATTGAGTACTTTCTTTAAAAAATCACGAAATTCGCCTAATTTTCCATGGCTAACACTGGTATAGCCCCTTGAATATTTGACGCATGTACATAGTATATATTTGCATATATGTATATAAAAATTCACTCAAGTATCACTAAAATATTCCAAAATAAATTCATACCTCTCTAATTCTCGTTCCGATGGGAATTTATAAAACGGTTCAGCTCCCGCACATCTGCACACACAAGATTTCGGCATTCTTCTGTAAACATAAACTTATTAAAAACTTCGACATATTTCTAATATATTTATACATCTTACCTTAATTCTGCAGCACCTTTACACCTTTTCAGCAACAACACTTATACACGATATACACAATACAAAGTTATTAATTACACTAATATGTATTAYAAAAAATTTCAACATATGTACATATATGTACTTCTATTTAAACTCAA
>NW_017537494.1:89716-91821 GCF_001853355.1 Bactrocera latifrons | reverse complement strand
CCCCCAATTGTACTAACCAACGCTGTAGCCTGGGATTTATATCCTTACCACAATTTTTTTTCTGCAACCACTTAAGCGGTTGATGATCTGTTTTAAGATCGAACTCCCTTCCGTACAAAAAAGGTCTATAATATTTTACTGCCCACACTATCGCTAACAACTCTTTTTCTATAGTTGAGTAGTTTTTTTTGTGGGTGTTTAGTGTTTTCGAAGCGTATGAAATTGGATGCTCATCTTGAGTGAGAACTGCGCCAATAGCAAAGTTACTAGCATCGGTTATTAGTTTAAATCGTTTGTTAAAAACTGGATATCTTAAAATGGGAGGATTTGTAATCATGTCTTTTAATTTTTCAAAGGCAGTTATATAACTTGGGTTTTATACGTTAATTTTTTTATCTTTTTTTAGATATGCGACCATAGGGTAAGCTATTTAGAATAGTCTTTGATGAATTTCCTATAGAAGCCTGTGATACCTAGGAAAGATTTTATTTGTTTTTGCGAAGTGGGTAACTTAAATTTTTGAATGGCTTCCACCTTATTTGGGTTTGGGCTTATCCCTTCAGGGGTTAATAAATGACCTAGAAAGTCGGTTTCTTTTTTTAGAAAATTGCATTTATTTATTTCATTTTATTACTTTCAATTTTGCTTGTTGTAATTTTTTAAATATTTTCTTCATATTTTCTATGTGTTCTGACAAAGAGGTACTAAAGATTAGGATGTCGTCTAAATAGACAACGCATATTTTATTCATGAAATCTCGAAGAACTGAATTAATGAGACGWTGAAATGTCGATGGAGCATTTTTGAGACCAAATGGTATCCTCAAGAATTCGTAATGCCCTAACGGAGTAGAAAATGCTGTTTTTTTCCTATCGTTTTCATCCACCAGTATTTGGTGAAAACCTTTAGCAAGGTCAATAGAAGAAAAATATTGAGCTCTTCCCAATTTATCCATTATCCCATCGATGTTGGGTATCGGAAATTTATCACTAACGGTAATTTCGTTCAACTTTCGGTAATCTATCACAATGCCCCATTTCTTATTTCCATATTTGTCTGCTTTTTTGGGAACTACCCACAAAGGACTGTTGTAAGCTGAATTGCTTTCTCTAATAATGTTATGTTCTAACATTTCCTCTATTTGTTTCTGAATTTCCAATTCATAGACTTGTGGATATCTATATATTTTCGAACATCATCTGCCGTAATAATTGTGTGTTTAATTTCGTGTGTAAAAGAAAGTTTGTCTCCGTCTTTAAAAAATAGTGCATTATACTCTTGCAATAAATTTTTTATTAATTGACTCTCTTCGGRATTCAAATGTGATAAATCTAAGTTTTCCATGTCACTGAATTCGATTGCGCAAATTTCCTGCTTTTTATACGGACTTACTCTCTCAAAATGTATTATATTTCCTAATATATTAATAAATCTATTCTCTACATCAATCTTAGCTCTAAGAGGAATGAGAAAATTTTGACCTATTATAGCTTCATACTTTTTGCTATCAAAATCAATTACCTTCCACGATAAGGTACCTGAAGCATTAAATTCATCAGGTATGGGAGTAATTATTCTGTGCGTCACTTGATTGATACCATTTATTGTCCTGTACCAAGGAGGTGTAGAAAGCTTTTGTTTAGGAAAATGTTTGGTTTAATTAAACTTGTATCTGAACCTGTATCAATGACCGCCAATAGTTAAAGTTATTAAGGGCAATTTGCAGGTGGAGGCATTTTGGTAAAATTTACATCCTCCTCTACATTACCTACCTCCATCGGCTGATAACTCGACACGGTCCGACTRGGTCTAGCACTTTGACTATCAACACTCATGTGTGAATTAGATTTGGTTTTATAATTAGTGTATCTATTATTGTAATTAGAAACTTGATTACGAGTACTTTGTTCTCTAATAGTTTGGTTCGGATAGCGTCTACACTGTACTGAGGTCTGGTGTTTATAGCTACTATAGCTGCTATAGCTATTATTATTGGTTTGATTAAATTGATTATTTCTCCCTTTAATATTGTTTGGATTAAGAGTTTCGAACGTTTTTTGATTACATATTTTCCTATGATTRTATGAAATAGCTCTTTTCTCGTC
>NW_017537494.1:86871-88526 GCF_001853355.1 Bactrocera latifrons | reverse complement strand
AATTCTAACTGTACTAACATTCTTTGTTAGTTCGCCTCTAATTAGGATAACTATTGTATCGTTCCATATTAGCTTATATATATATATTTATGTTTTTAGTTGAGTTGGCGTTAGCATACCCGAAATACGTTCAYTCTCTTATTCCACAGCTAAGCCTAATGTGGAACCCAATTCTATGTTAGTACGATATTAAGCATTTACCATACACATATATATTATTACTAGATGTTTAGAGTATAGGAATGTAACTCGCGTGCTACGACGACTACGCTCGACTGCTTCTGCCGCCGCTCGTGTAGGCTTCACTGACGATATCCTGTCCAACTCCTTTTGCCGCGTAAAGTTACCGGACCACGGAAGACAGCGTTAGCGACCGCGATGTTAAAGATTGAGTTGGTCAGAGGATAAACTCACTACCAAGTTCACCCTTAACAGACGGTGTTCACAAATCAGAGTACCAAGACTAGCTAGAGGATAAACTCACTGCGTAGTCTGACGCTAAACGTGTGTACTCTGTCACAGTCCCGTGCTGACCATCTAACTCCCCACCAAGCTTGTGCCGCGTGCTACTACATTCGACACATGTTGCGTTTGGATGGCGTGTGTTTCCGGCAGTGGTGTGGTTTTACCGCTGCTTATGCATGCTTGTTGTTATTTCGTCTGCTTGTATGATTTCTCCGTCTCCGTGGTTATGCCGTTGTATTGCTTGCGTGGCCTGTTTTTACCGCATTCTTGTTGTCGTTTCATCTTCTCGTGCTTCTAGAAGTGGCGTGGTTTTCCCGGTGTGTTGTGAACAATAGGGTGTGCCTTTTACCGCATTTTTGTTGTTATTTCACCTTCTCGTGTTTCTAGAAGTGGCGTAGTTTTCCCGTTGTGTTGTGAATTATACGGTGTGCCTTTATGGGTTGTGTGGACTAAATTCTGTATAGATATTTAGTTCTCACAAAGCAACCAATTTTTAGGAAAAATTCGAAAACTATTTGGATAACGAACGCTACATACTGCAAAGAACATTAAGGTTATTTTTATATAAAAGGTCATTGATACACACCACCCCATAACATAAAACGGGTAACTCTGACTTCGAGCGCCTACACAATAAATTAATATTTGACAATTCTTCTTCCTCTTAATTGGCGTAGGCACCGCTTACGCGATTATAGCCGAGTTAACAACAGCGCGCCAGTAGTTTTTTCTTTTCGCTACGTGGAGCCAATTGGATATTCCAAGCGTAGCTAGGTCCTTTTCCACCTGGTCCTTCCAACGGAGTGGAGGTCTTCCTCTTTCTCTGCTTCCCCCCGCGGGTATTGCGTCGAATACTTTCAGAGCTGGAGTGTTTTCGTCCATTTGGACAACATAACCGTAGCCGCTGCCTTTTAAATCGCTGAACTATGTCAATGTCGTCATAAATTCATACAGCTCATCGTTCCATCGAATGCGATGTTCGCCGCGGCCAATGCGCAAAGGGCCATAAATCTTTCGTAGAACTTTTGTCTCGAAAATTCACAACGTCGACTAACCAGTCTTGCCCTCGTTCACTGCCACACCCATTTGTGTTGCTTCCTTGTCCAGTCTGGAGAAAGCAGAACTAACGGCGCGGGTGTTGAGGCCGATGATATCAATATCATCGGCATACGCCAGCAGCTGTACACTCT
>NW_017537494.1:77983-85422 GCF_001853355.1 Bactrocera latifrons | reverse complement strand
AAAAAAAAAAAAAAAAAAAAAAAAAAAAAAAAAAAAAAAAAAAAAAAAAAAAAAAAAAACGAAGGAAAAAAGAAATTTATGAAAAATGTTATTGGATTTTATTAGGTTATAAGCTTTACGTTGTAACGACAAAAATTAATTTAAATTTTGCAGAACTCAAATAAAGATTGATTACAACTTAACTATATAATTATATACACCAATAGTTTAAGCCGTTATATCAAGTTCTAGGCTAAATCATGAAATTCTTTTAATGAAGGGTTCAATTCGGAAACAAAAGTTTTGATAACCGACGTTTTTTAAATTCCCTGACGCACAGGCAATTGCACTTTTAAGTCAATCACGCCTAAAGTTAATTTGTTTTTTTTTTTATCAAAAAAGGTTTAGAATTCTCCAATTGTGTTACGTGGGAAGGAGGGGTGGTTTCGGTGCGATTTCGCTCATTTTCACACTATGGCATAAGAATATGTAAGCGATGCTAAGTACTAAATTTTGTTGAAATCGGTCGGCCGGGTCTCATCGCACAATTTTAACAAAGGCTCTTATAAATTCTTTCCTTACCATCTCGTTGGTAACATTTAATGTCTCTGACGTAATTAGTTGTTGATTTATTGCTTTTAGTAGCCTTGAACAGTACCATTATATGGGGAGTGAAAGGAGTTATACTCCAATTTCATAAAGCTTAAGTAGCTTATGAGATATGTAAATTAAAATTATTAGAGGCGTGGGCATGCTCACTTTTTCAAACTCTTTTCCCACAAGTGCGCCTTGCTACTCCGATCCCCTGTACCATGACACTTCATACCTTTTCGGTGAATTGTAATTTGTGGGCAATGTATAAAAATTTTTGAATTTCTGAATTTTTTCTCTGCTCGTGGATAACTCCACATCGACGGCTACAATTTATCATAAAGTGCTATTACTATGTATGTATATTATTTGTATAAGTATCACGATAACAATGTTTGCAAAGGGAGCTGTTCTCCGCCCTCAATGGTTTCATATAATACACATACCTTCTCATGAGCTAATAAACTTATGGCAACCAAACGTGTGGTTAAAATTTTATACAGTGTCAAAATTGGTAAAATTGGATAATAACTACGTTCACCTCCCAAACCCAGATCATGATGGAAATTACTAAAAGCGAGTTAACTCGCTGAAAACAACCTCAGCATTAAGCATCATGGAGAGTGTGGCCCCATTCTCATCGTCCGGTATCAATTTTTTAGTTTTAGGAGAAATAGAAACGAATTGCTGAATTTGGTTCCCAAAGTACCAAGATCCATAACGCAGTTTTAGTGCATTTCTTTGTTCTGATGGAATTTATGCAGAATTCATTGATCGATATGTGAGTAGTAATGAAATCGATATAGAGTTTGAGCTAGACTGAACCCCAAAACGAATATTAATTTTTGAGCAAATTTTTATACTCTAGCAACATGTTGATACTCGAGTTTAATAGTTTTGTTTATAACTATTCGAAATAGTACAAATGTACACATAAGTATATAAAATATTGTCATAACTAAGCCGTAAATATATAATTTAAAAAATTAATATACTATATAACACTCAAAACCGGTAGACCCATTCTCATACATTTTAATGTTTTATTTTTTGAGGCGGGAGGCTACCAATTTCAGGATTCACAGGATTTGTTAAATAACCTGATTCTTTTCCACCCCCAGTGAGGCAACGTAAGGAAAATTTGTCTCCATTTCCCCACGAGCGGGCCAGCTCGTCTGCCTTTTTAATCAAGCGTTCACGTCATGCTCCAGAGAAGCCAATGAGGGCTTCACATGGCTTCACATGGTCGAGTATTCAAGAAAATTATTTTTATGCTAGTTCTAGCGCAACAGTTAGCAGATTTGAACATTTTCTCTTCTCTAGCAGAGAGTCTAGCAAGTCATCGTAGTCGCCTCATTCARGAATTTTGGAGAAGGAAGGAACTAGTTGCAGCATACAACCCAACTATGCGCTGGTTGAGAACGAACAAATTGCTAGACTAGACGCCACCAACAGCGTAACCAGGGAGGTAAAATCGGAACCCTCCTCAGGGAAGTATCTAAATGCTAAAAAAAAAGCTCCTGAAATCAGTGATCACTCGTGGGAAAAGAGCTTGTTTTGAAAAGCTCTATGAAGAAGCAAACATAGACCACTTTGAAACGGCCTATAAAATGTGTATCTCGAAGTTCAATAAGTCGTAGCCCCCATTTCCTATATTAAACTAAACGAAGCTACGGAGTCTCCCTTATTACTCACAGAAGAAAAACTATTAGCTATTACGAAGCTGCTTCTTCTTCTTCAGGCCCTTCTCCACCTGGTCCTTCCAACGTAGTGGAGGTCTTCCTCTTCCTCTGTTTCCCCCGGCGGGTACTGCGTCGAATACTTTCAGAGCTGGAGTGTTTTCGTCCATCCGGACAACATGACCTAGCCAGCGTAGCCGCTGCATTTTAATCATCAGTTGTTGACATCGTCTAAGCCTCTGCACCATATAGCAGGACTATACGATTTCGAAGTTATGACTGTCAACAGTGACGTGAGAGCCTAGTCGCCAATGCGGCGACTGATTGTTTGATGACAGGAGATATTTCGCCTTGCCCTTGTTCACTGCCAGACCCATTTGTTTTGTTTTTTTGTCCAGTTTGTAGAAAGCAGAACTAACGGCGCGGATGTTGAGGACAATGATATTAATATCATTCTATTGTTGTGATTCAATTTGAATAGACGTGCGCTCGCATTTTTGTTCTGTGTGAATATTGTAAATATTTTAGAATACTGAAAAATATAGGATTTTTTGAAGATATGTTTTTGTGCTGGGAATACGGGTAAGTGCGCATAATTGTGATTGTTTCGCTAGAAACAAACCTAGATTTGCTTTGGTGTAGGCCGAAGTTTGCATAATTTTTTCATTTTGTGACATTTTGAATTAATTTTTAATAATTTGTTAAATTTTTGAATCGTAGGCCTGGTGAAAAAAAACAAGAGAAAACTAGTTTGTGTGTGTGAACACTCGTTTGTTCATGCTCGCACACAATTTTTGTAGCAAATGTTTTTTTTAGAGTAAGTGTTTGTTAAGTGATGTAGTTTTGTAGCAAGTCGGTTTTTTTTTGGATTTTTGAAATTGTTAGGCGGGTAGAGCAGGTGGTTTTTTGTTGAGTGTGGGGGCAAAGTGGGTTTTGGAGCAGGTAGTTTTTGCGGTTGGGTGGTCTGCCATACGGTTGTAGTTGCTGAACTGTCACACAGTTTCAGTGGTGTACCGTATCGTTGGTGTTCTCTGCCGGCTGAATTGCCTGTCAGGTTAAGTTGTGCTGTGCGCCTAACGTTCAGTTCTACGTGTTGCGAGGGGGACTTGGGCAGTTTATGCTTAATTGGTGCCGGTGCCTGTCCTTTTGCGGGAAGTGCTAACTTTGCGAGTTGTTTGGTCGTAGTGGTGAGCTTTTGAGCCCACGGTGTGACTCGGCTCATTTTTCACATCGGTCGTCTCGGGGGTGGTACGGGGACAAAGTTCCGTCCGGCACACGGTTTTAGTGGCCTTTCTGGGCTTCTGCTTGGGTTGTGGGGTATGTCCTTGCGTTTCTTCGCATTAGTCAACCGCTCGGGTGGCGACTGCTACTGAGCATTCTTTCGCGTCTGATAGCATTTTCTGTGTGTTCAGTCACTCGCGCCTGGCGAGCAGCTTTTCTGGGTTTTTTCCTGTACTCGTGGTTCTGTGTTAGTGGTCATGTTTTTAAAGAGTTGTAAAGGAGGTGGGTCCCTCACTTGGTGTGAGAGTCCATGACGTCAGACCGATTAAGGGAGGTGATCGGTTATTCGCACTCCTTCTGTTTTGGAGAGGGAGAGAGTGGTGAATAATAAAAAGTTCGAGGGATGAGGTTGGACGTCACTGTCACCCGGAAGTTGAGTCCACGGGTTGTGGTCCAGGGGGTTCATACAGAAATCCCCCGTGAGGAATTCATGGAGGAGTTATTCCGGTTGAACCTCCGGRACTTCAGCCCGGCGTCCCAGAAGTCTGACGTGAGGATGGTCAATCGCCCCTGGACGGTGGCCGCTGATGATAGGACCAATATCGTCCTTGAGGGTACGGACAAGTTGATGTCCGCCCTYCTGGAGGCAAGAAGGTGCTACATAAAGTGGTTCTCCTTCCGGGTGCGACCGGATAGCCCCATCGCTGGCTGCTTCCGGTGTATGAGTTTTGACCACAGTGTGAAAGAGTGTACGGCTACAGAAGATGTCTGTCGGAGRTGCGGTCGGGAAGACCACAGAGCTRCCGTTTGCGTCAATGCGCCCCATTGCCGCAATTGTGAGTTTAAGGGTAGGCCAGCTGGGCATCTTATGATGTCAGCTGCCTGCCCAATCTTCTGTGGCATTGTCGAGCGTGCCCTTGCCAGACATTGATGCGGGGTAAGGTGGGTGGGGTAATAGTGCGGAAAAGTTGCCTTAATACTTCCTGATTCCAATGCAACTYTTTGTTTTGAGATCGGATTGCATCTTCAACCCCAACTCCGGCCTTGAAATTTCGGAAATTCGCCTAAAATCGTGAAATTATCTACCCAGCCCCTGAAATACGCATCTCATGGCAAAATGTATAAAACAAAAGTTATTTGTCACGTCATTTGCTACCGAAATGGTATAAGTGATCATGGCCGTAGGACGAACCGTTCACGAGATACGAGCGAAAATGCGGCGCCCACAGCGCAATGTGAAAATTGTTGCAGCTCTCAGCTAACCTGTATTGGTTACCCAGAACCCACCGCATGGAGGTGGCTGCTCTTCGGGTTCCTCCCAAGCCCATGCCCAAGCTTATTTTAGTCTGAATCTGTGTCAAATTTATTGATAAAATCAGATTTTGTACTAAACTTTGGCACTTATTGCCTAGATTTCAGTGTAGAGCGTATAAAACGGTCACGAGATTGGGGACCAATAACTTTAGATGCCTCTGTCACCAGTTTGACGGTTCACTCGACTGCCACGGTGTGAGAGGGGAACTCACTAAATTTCCATACCTCTGGAGTGTCACCCGACAGTTCTTTATGAGTTCTTCGTTAGAAAATGAACAAAGAACTGGTGGAACGGTCAAGGCAATAGTTTTCCAGTTAACCATATCGTAATAATTATTAGCTTTGAAATTCAGCTTTGGCACTTTATTACATCTAACCCTTCCATTTACAGTGTCAGACTCTGCTTCTCTGGCTGCCAGAAGATGGTCAAGGGCCAACTTTCTGACTTCTATCCGTTCCTCAGTCATCATGTTAAGGAGAATGTTTTCTGGAAGAGCAAAGAAAGCATTCCGTTGAATGAAGGAATCGACAACCTTGTTTAGCAGGTAAGTATCTGAACCTTTGAATTGTAGCATAGAGATGGCGCGAGCCATCTTTGATTGAACTGTTGAATCTTACTGAGAACCACAAAGGTGAGTAAACTGTAAGTATGTATGTACTTGACCTAAATCTTTATTTCCTTTGTTGGTTTGTCAGTAGAACTGTATAATCTCAGAATTCTATTTGCACAGGTGAGCCAGCGAGATTTGCACATGTTACCTGGATGCATCGACGCTAAATCTGAGGAACATTGACCGGAAATATAAGCTTCTGATATTTTATAGAGATAAGCTTGGTCTGTGCTAAGTTGGGTCGGATTAATAACYTCAGAAGGTAATTGGCAGGATAGAAAACTTTCAAATTAGACAACAGGCAACTTCTCACAATCAGGGAGTAGTTTACCTATGTCGCCAGAGAATGTATTTTGACTCTGTTTCAATGAGTTAAGCATCCACCCCCTCTACTCGATAAAACTGGCGCATCCTAATGCTACATCGCAATTTACCACAGCTGATGATACTACAACAGAACTCACCTCATCAGTACACCATCCCACTAAACAAAAAGGAGGGACAACGCGATAGCAGACTCACATTCGTACGTTAAATGATTGTGCATTTTAAAGTGAGCATTTTTATTAAAGAGACGTTGAAGTGGCTTGTACTTCTATTTGCAAGCAGGAAATTAATCATGGTCCTTCAAGCCTTAACGAAAGGCAMCTATAACAGACTAATTTAAAACAATAATAATTAAAATAATAATAATAATAAATAAATTTGGTTGCAATCGAAGTGCGAAAGTGAAATATATGCATAAAGTGCCGTGGAGAAAACCAAAACACAAGGTGCAGGGACTCAAACAAAACAAAAAATATAAACAAAAAGAAACAAAAGAAAGTGTGCAGTGCAAGACACTAAAAAAATATTACATACATTCGTACTTATACATAATATGTAAAGATTCGAGATAAACATAATATCCATATAAATATACATATAATATGACCTAGTGTCGTAACAAAGAAAAAAAAAAMMAWWAAAAAAAAAACRAATAGAAAAAGTGCARTGACGAAAACAGAAATCAAACCAAAGAGCCTAGTGCGTTGGAAAACACAAAAAAAAGTGCCTTTATATACAAAATTGTATAAAAACAAAAACAAAAATCGGGCGCGAAAAGTTAAAGCGCCTAAATAACAAAAAACAATACAAACCGGGCGCGAAATCTCCAAATTAAAAATACATACAATACAATAAACAAACGGGCGGGAACTTAAAAACAYATAAACACACCTACAAACAACAACACGTCCAAGAAACCAGGCAGCTGAAAGCTGAAGGAAGAGGAGGAACACAGGAATTGGCGATAAAACTCGCACACAAATTTCAACGTATTATATTATCCCCCCAAAAAGACCTTGCGGGAAAATAAAGTGAGTTGTATCGTTTCAATTAATTATTGTTGCATATTACGCACGTTTGTATGTTTGCCTAAAGTTACAGTTTTATATATGTAATCATACATAAAACCTGTAATAARAACCTGTAAATAAAAAAGCCTAATATATCAAAACTTTCCATAAAAAATCAAAATACCGATTTAAAATAAATATAAATACATCTCCAAATATATAGGTACATAAAATTGATAGCCTTATATGCTTAACTTTGTGTCTCCAAACTCAACAGTTTAACAAACCAAATACAAAAAATTCAAATATTTAGTTGCAATTTTCCAGCATACCTCTTATGTTTCACAAATAAACAGGATTGCATTAGCAAGAGCATAAACCAAAGGTAGAATTATAACATAAAAAAACAAGACAAGAGAGGCAAAAAAAAAAAAAAGAAAAAAATACAAACATACTATACAACATAAACAATTAGATATTCCAAGTGCAGCCAGGTCCTTCTCCACTTGGTCCTTCCAACGGAGTGGGGGTCTTCCTCTTCCTCTGCTTCCCCCGGCGGGTACTGCGTCGAATACTTTCAGAGCTGGACAACATGACCTAGCCAGCGTAGCCGCTGTCTTTCAATTCGCTGAACTATGTCAATGTCGTCGTATATCTCGTACAGCTCATCGTTCCATCGAATGCGATATTCGCCGTGGCCAACGCGC
>NW_017537494.1:63361-77308 GCF_001853355.1 Bactrocera latifrons | reverse complement strand
TGTTGCCGATGGGCTTTAATCGTTCACACAATACGCTCGATAGAACCTTATATGCGATATTGAGGAGGCTTATCCCATGATACTTGGCGCAGATTGTGTGGAATGTTTCGCCTTCTCACTTTAGCTCGCCTTCAAACGGATGTTCTTRGGCTACCCAGAGGATACTTGGTCCAGGACCGGAAGTCGTAAGGTGCTTGAGTCATATGTAAAAGAATCGTTTCTGGCCACTCCCAAGTGAATGACGATCAGAGAGCTTTCCTCACTTGCGTGAGCTTCTACACATGACTCCATCCTCCCATAAATATGTTACTTTAAAGTTTTAGTTGCATATTTATTCAATTTGCTTACATATTTTTATTAAAAGTAAAATAAATTATTTTACTACAAAAACTGTTATTACTGAAAAAATATAAAAAAAAATTTAGGTGCACCTTTTCACTTAGTCACTATAAGTAAAAAAATTATTTAGAAAGAGTCGAAATGGAAAAGAAATTAATGATCTTAAAATTATTATATTTTGGCAACTTATGAGCTATTTAAGCTTTTCAATCTATCGTGTTCAAATCTCATTTTTTCCATTTCTACATCCATTTCTTTTTTTAAACGTAATTTTTGCAATTTGAAATTGTTTTCCTCTTTCTCCTTTTCAAGTTATAGAGTTTTAAACCCCGATTCTAACTTTTTTTGGGACTTCCAACATTAAAAAAAAAAGGATTGGAACTGATATCTTTTGAGATTTCTTTTTGGTGTAAATGAACTGTGTCGGAAGTAAAATTAGCAAACGGCCTAACAACCTTATGTGCAGAAGGTTGTATAACGGATGGATGATGGACTAACGCATTTGAAGAACTTTCGTCGTAATCTATCGCTGTACTCAATGCTGTGTATATTGTCCAACATGGATACCGACTCTGTTGACTGATAAATGGCTGGTTGCTGAACGCTTATACGACGTCCAAATATTACGTGTAGGACATATTCTTCCTATTAATTCTGCTACACTGCATAGCGTCTCTCAAGTAGGCCTGCAAAAGTCAAGCCTAGTCCTCATAATATCCCATTTGGATTTTTTTTAATTGGATTATTTTCGGCTATTTTACTCGTATTATAAAATCTTTAGGCTTTTGGTTACTGAAGAGAGATCTTGTAATTTAAAAGAGGGTAATAACAGTAAACCTCAAATTGGTCCAGATTATTTTTCAATTCAATTCAGTTGCGACAACTTGGGAGCAATACAATGCTGCCTATTCAAGCATATGTACTGTTTAATTATTGTTATCTATTGGCAAGGTTAGTGCAGAGCACACATGCGCAAGTATGATATGTATAACATGAACAGTAAAAATTCGGGGTGGTCCACGGATTACATTTATGGGTATGAAAAATATACTTACTCTATAATCACACCAAATCTCATCAAAATCGTTTCAGCCGTTCCGTAAACCACAAAACCATGACAAGAGAATTTTATATATAGGAACTTCCTCAATTATATTTAGATGAGAACCTTGAACTTTAATATTGACTAGAAGATTTATCTTCTGAGATGGCTGATAAGCAGGTTTTTGACCAAAACAAACTAGGCAGTAAAAACCGTATTCAAAAATTCTTTACATGAAATATATTTTTGATACATAAAGGTTTCCAAAGTGCTAATAAAACTATTTTTTTAGAATTTATTTTTTGGTTAACACCACAGCTTAAATTTGAGATCTAAGAAATTATTGAACATTGCTATTATATATTTAGTATTTATATACTCTTCATTACAGGGTTGTGTGATATACCCCGCATATAATTTATAGTCATACAGTACTCTCTCGCTTAGACATTAGGGGAGTTTGAGCTGATATCTCGTCGTCTGAAATACTGGTACTAATTTGTCCCTTCGCCCGTAAATTATTATGCTTATATCTTCGGCTTGCTTGTTCGTAAGAATTACATTCATATCTTTTACCGGAATCTGGTATTGATTGTTCCAAATTATTTAAATTTACTGCAGAATAGATATTTGATGAGGATTCTGGTGCCAGAGACATTGACTTCGTCGATCTGCTCAAAAATTGTTGCATTGATACATGAGATTGTTTGGTATTCATTCCGATGACTAATGAATTATATCCAGAAAACACTTGATTTTTAATGTGCTTTGGTAAACTTGATTGATGTATATTGTTTAAGTACGCATTTTGTGATGGACTCTGTAAAAAAAAAGTAAAAATACGTAAAAACAAGTAACCAAAGACTAAATTCGAATATAATATATGCGCAGTGATCCAAGAAAAGTTTTTTCAGGTTATGGTTAAACTGCATATCAAACAAGTAAGGAAGTTTTAATTTCGGGTTTAACCGAGGGCTTTATACCATCCCAGTACTTTCAAGTGTTGGCAAAATTAAATTTTGTCAAAAATATTTTATATTATAATTCGAATGACGTGCCTACATCATATACAACGTCTACCAATAGGACTAACATGGTTTTGACAGCATGCTTTAATATGTGATGGTCTGTATTTTTTATACTCTTGCAACCTGCTTCTACAGAGTGTTATGGTTTTGCTCTACGGTTGTATATATGTATCACCTAAAACTAAGCGAGGGTAAATATACATACATGAACAAGATGACGAGAAAAGTTTAAATCCGGGTGACTGTCTGCCTCTCCGTCCGCAAGSTGTAACTTTAGTAAAAATTTAGATATCTTGCTGAAATTTGATATGCAAGTATCTTCTTCTTCTTCTTAATTAAAGAAGGCACCCTTTACGCGATTATAGCCGAGTTAACTACAGTGAGCCAGTCGTTTTTTCTTTTCGCTACGTGGCGCCAATTGGATAGTCCGAGCGTAGCCACGGAATGTAGGTCTTCCTCTTCCTCTGCTTCACCCGGCGGGCACAGCGTCGAATACTTTCAGAGACATGATCTAGGCAACGTAGCCACTGTCTTTTAATTCGCTGGATTATATAAATGTCGTCATATGTCTCATACAGCTCATCGATCCATCGAATGCGATATTCGCCGTGGCGAACGCGCAAAGGACCATAAATTTTTCGGATAACTTTTAACTCGGAATGTCAACTTATCAGTTGTTGTCATCATCAAATCCTCTGCACCAAATAGCTGTACGGGAATTATGAGTAACTTATAGAGTTTGGTTTTTGTTCGTTAAGATAGGACTTTACTTCTCAATTGCCTACTCAGTCCGAAGTATCGCCTATGGCAAGAGTTATCCTGCGTTAGATTTCGAGGCTGACATTTTTGGTGGTGTTTACACTGGTTAACAAATATACGAAACTATCTACAAATTCAATGTAAGTGTCAAGTCGCGAGTGCGACGACTGTTTGTTTGATGACAGGAGATATTTCGTCTTTCCATCGTTCACTGCCAGACCCATTTCCTTTGCTTCATTGTCCAGTCTGGAGAAAGTAGAACTAACGGCGCGGATGTTGAATCCGCGGCATACGCCCGAAGTTGTGATCTGCTTGAGCCATTTGTAAAAGAATCGTTTCTCATTACTCCCAAGTGAATGGCGATCAGAGGGCTTTCCTCTCTTGCGTAACTCCATCCTCCAAATGCGTGTATCTTTGTACAAAAAAMGTAAGTATTCGTAAATGCGCGTAATCGAACTACTGCCATCTCTACAATCGCCATTACCGAATAACTTATAAAGGACCATAATTAACCACTAATTTAAAGCACCTGTAAGCAAAAAATTTAGATAAAGTGTTCGTGATCTCAAAACTATTAAAAGCGCAATGAATCAAACACTCTTTATTGAAAGCGCCTATCTCGGAACCCAACATAGCGATTTCGACTAAATTCTGCATACTTCCATGTAAAAGTGTGAAAATGGACTAAATCAGACTAAAACCACGCCCACTTCCCATATAACACAATTATAAATTCCATTTGATCCTTTGACCAGTACACAAATCAAGATGTAATTATAATTATTAGTATAATAATTAAAATTTCACTCGAATTCCTTTGAGGGGTCAGTGAGGTTTTTTTTTTTAATTTTTTCATAGAAATTTTTATTCTATTAACAAGTTTTTGCAGTACTTTTTGATAACATCTGTCGGAGAAATGGCTGGGTGAAGAGATGCAACTTTTCATTGGCGGACACGATTTCTCATGTTCGTATCGTCTGAAACACAAAACCCCAATTTATTCTTAAAAAGTACTTGAATACTTACTAGAATCATGAAAAAATTTTAATAAATAAAAAGAAGTAATTGCGGTTTTAAACCCCCCCCCCCCTCTGTTTTTTACATAAATTTTGTCATTGCATTGCCAATAAATTAAAAAAATTATGAATCTTATAGGGATTGTGTGAATATATAAAAATAAATTAAGAAAATCGGTTGAGTGGTTCCACCGGAATCATGTCCGCCTGTTTAAAAAATTATGGTATTCTTATTTTTGGGCATTTTCCAAAACCTTCCAATGGTAAAGTGAGTTTCTTCTTAAGGTATAAGGGAACAGAAACTGCAAAAAAAAAAAATTGAGGACAGATTATCCTACTGACCCTTTAAAATATGCCACTTTATGACCAAAAATTGCCCAAATCCAAACAAAATTGTTAAACTCCCAAGTACTTGACCTAGTTGCCATATAACTATTATCGGTATTTTCGAACGCCCGGCTGACTTTGCTGAATACCTTATGGAAAACCTACCAATCCCCGTCTGTACTCGCTATTCGTGAGTTAGTGGAAGAAATACTCGAAAATTGGGTTTATCGAGCTCGTTCCTGCAAAAGTAGCCGTGAAGGCCATTTGAATGATCTTATATTCAGAACTTAATTGTAGAGATTCTACACATTTGTATTTCCTTAACAATTAGTGTATTTTTCTGAAAAAATTATATCACTCTTAAAGGGAAACCCTACGTGTTTTTTTTTTAAATAACTTGAATTAAATAACTATATAACAATTAGATTAAGATTTAAAATACGTTATAACAAATTGTAACGAATTTATTTATTAAAAGAAAAGAATATAATCATTTTAGTTTCGAAAAGTGAGTAAATCAAATGTGTTATCGAACTAAATCCATGACATATGCGGCTGAATGTTTTGTTTACTTCAAATTTTATTCTACAAAATTTAGCAGTAAAGATCTAAATTGAAATGACAGTTTCGAAAAGTGAGTCAAAAAAATCAAATGTGCTGGAATGGGAAATAAAATCATGATAAATGCAGCGGAATGGTTCGTTTAGTTCAAAACTTAATCGACAAAATTTTGCAGAAGACTTCTKCGAAAAGTGAACCGGTATATTAAAATTAGACTTCTGAACTACAAACTGTCCATTCAGTATTTTTACTAAGAATATAATGCCAAGGATTTCCCTACGCAAATTAATGTAGTGTAAGGTTTATAAGTTTTAGACTGGTGTTTAGAGGTAGAATTAATCTAGAATGCCATCAGAAATACTAAGGCGGAAAAAATTGTTTTTGAACAGATTATAACTTGTCAGAGTTAATTTGGTAACCAGCTTTCCATACGGCAGGGCCAATATAAGCTTTACCAAAGTTGTAGAAAACGTTTAACAAAACTGAGACCATCTTTAGCTTTGTAGACCATGGTATCAATATGAAAACTAAAATTAAACTTAGGGTCTAAATAAACAAAGTTAAAAACTTGCTCCAATCTATAGTCCTTCATTACATAAGCAGAGGGGTGACCAGATCTACGGATAAAGCTCATCATATTCCACCGTTTAAGATTCTATAGCAAATCATTTCTATAACATCAAGCAACCAAATTGTCTAAATCTGTTTGCAACAGACACCTTTCATTAGTTGAAGTCCAGAAGGGATTCAAATAGCTTTATGTCGTCGGCATATGTATAACAAAATATTTGAGAATTCTATTACAGAAAAGATATCGTATGTTGCATAGAACCACTGATAATAAAACGCAGTGTTTATAGTTTAAAGGTTTAATGAGAACTGAACTGAATTCAATGTACAATGTAATAAGTAATTTACGGTTACAGTTAGAAATCTATGATACCGATAATATCATTTAGAAGGTTGCCATATTAATAATATTAATATTACAACTTCAACACTTCTTCTTAAGCTTATATATCTACTTTTTAACAAAACTTTAATTTAATCCAAGCATTTTTACAAAATTACAGTGCTTTTGCCTATACAAAGACTTTGTTAAGACATCGGCAACATTCTTATCTGTGGATACATACATATTTCAAATTGATTTCATTATTTTCAACTTTTTGACGAATGAAATGATACTTAATATCTATGTGTTTTTTACGCTTGTGGTGAATTGCGAGCGATATGTTGTGCGCTTATGTTGTCACCATATAGCGTTAGTGGTGTTGAGCGTGACCAGCTTATCTCACTTAATAGTCTGCTAAGGTATATTGCCTCTTTTGCTGYCATTGCTAAGGCTACATATTCAGCCTCAGTGCTGCTTAAAGCTGTGATGTTCTGCTTCGTTGAGGGCCACGAAAAAGAACTACCTCTTAAGTAAAAAGCGTACCCTGTGTACGACTTTCTGTCAGACGAATCGTTTGCCCAATCAGCGTCGGCGAACCCCTTTACGTCTTCACCAGCCTTGCAATATTCAATGAACATGTCGATGGTGTCCGATAAATAACGTAGTATATGCTTAGCTGCTGTCTCGTGTTCAATATGTGGATCTGTATTGTGCCTGGAARGTTTGCTTACTGCGTGCAAAATATCTGGCCGACTCAAGACCGCAAAATACATACAATACTGCTCTGACGTACTTCTTCTGGTGTAAAGAATCGCACATTTTTCACCTTTTCGTTGTATTTCCAACCCTAGAAAATAACTTACAGTACCGTAATCGTGCATCTGGAACTTTGATGCTATCTTCTTCTTAATTATTGTTGTTCACGTACAAACATGGCTCATGTCTACACCTTTTGAACCCGATGCTGATTAAAACTGCGTCTAACATGCTATTCCAAACACGGCCGAATTGTTTCAATCCATAAATTGCTTTCTGTAGCTTTAACACCTTTTCTAGATACTTCTTTTCTGATAAAGCCCTCTGGTTGTTTCATGAAAGTATTTTCTTCAAGTTTGCTGGTCAAACACGCGTTCGATATGTCAATATGATGCATGTACAGCTGTTTTCCTGCAGCTATCGCAAAAAGCATGCGTATCGACACCTAATTGTTGCCCACAACTTTTTGCAACTAATCTTGATTTAAACTTATCGATATTTCCGCTGGCGTCTCGCTTGATTCGATAAACCCATTTTGAATCAATGGCTTTTTGTCAGTTCGGTAAATCAACCAACAACCATGTATTATTGGCTATAAGAGCATCATACTCCAACTGCATTGATTTTCGCCATTCAACTGCATGTTGACCACTCAATGCTTCCGTTGGACTTTGAGGCGTTTCATCATCTTCTGTAGAGTTTACATTTAAAAGTTGAAACTGACGTTGAACCAAAATTGGTAACGGTAACTCATCTTGTTCTGAACTTGTTGCACTCTGCTCTGCTTCAGAATCACTTGCTGTGGCAAACTCGTCCTCCTTATCGTCGAAGTCGTTTCACGCTTGCCTACATTTTCAGTTGCTGACTGCTCATTTTCTGGAGACTTAAGGCGAATGATGTTTGTCGCGAAGTCACCATTGCATTGTGATAAACTAATTTCTGAAGTGATGTTCGTATTAAACTCGCCTTCAATGAATTTATCGTCGCGCCTTTCTACTATAATACGCCGCTGTTGATCATATAAACGATATGCTTTTGCTGTATTGGAGTAACCAACCAAAATGTACTCCTTGCCTTTCGCATCGAATTTGCCTTTGTTTGTTTTGTCTAGTGCAAATGCATGTGACCCGAAAATACGTAGATGCTTTACTGATGGTTTACGTTGCTTCCAGACCTCAAATGGAGTACGAGAATTCAATGCCTTAGTTGGGCATCTATTTCGCAAATACACTGCGGTTTGTACCGCTTCATCCCACCACTTACCACCTAGCGATTTAATATTCATAGGCCCACACACATCTGTATGCACAAGTTCAAATACTTTCTTCGTTAAACGCTCAGTCTTTTGTACAAATGGTAATTTACAAATTTTTGCTTTATTGCACGTATCACAATTCACTTGTTTTGGTATACCCTTTAATTTCATACTATGAACTAATTCTTTTTCACTGAGTTCACGTAAATTTTTTAAATTCAAGTTTTCTCACTAAAGCCGTTTCTTTTTCGAACATAATTGGGGCGTTCACAACCTGTCTTAAAGCATCGTAAAGTCGTAAAATTTTTAATTTTTACAATTGTTTAAATAAAAATTAGGGTTTTCACATGTCTCTTAAAGTTATAAGTTATAACGATTCGAAAACATAGTATTGAGAATTGTAAATGTGTAAACTCATTTTTGTATGTAATCCAACAACAAATTTTTTTTTAAACAAGTGTAAAAATTTAGAATTTTACGACTTTACGATTTAAGACAGGTTGTGAATACCCCAAGTGCAATTTCCGAGCTGCACTGCTTTACTCAGTGACAAAAAATTCATGCGATGCCCTGGTACATATAAAACGTTTTGTAATTCTATTTTTTTTTTATTCTATGATTCAACATATTGATCAGCTGCTAACATTATTTTTGCTTCTTTCTTAGTAAATGAAATAAACAAACTTTTATTACAGCACATATGAGAAGTAGCACCCCTGTCGATGCACCAAATGTGTTTCTTCTGATTTTCGTCAATGCTTCCAAACATTAAGCAGTTTGATGTTTCTTCATATGCAGCCCATATGTTGCATACTTTCTTTGAACTTCGGCATTCACTTGCCCGATGACCCGATCGTTGATAGTTGAAGCATTTCGACCTAAAATTTGAATTTCTATTGCTTCTTCACTTCTTTCGTTGCGTCGCATTGCCAATCGTGTGTTCTAACGCTGCTTAGTTGCTTTTGCGCTGCATATGGGCTTTTATTTGCGCATGCAAACACTGTCTGCATGTCCTCTCTTTCATTTTGTTCTTGCCTACGTGTACCTTCTTCAAGAATTTTTGCTTTGACTGTGTCAAAAGTTGGCAATTCGTCGCGAGTCTCAATTGCTACAACAAAAGTTTTCCACGAGCTAGGAAGACTTGACAACAACATTATGACTTTAAAATCATCCGCTATTTGTATGTTTAATTCCGCTGGTTTGTCGACCGTTTCGACAAACAACTGAATCACGCTATCATTTTGCTGCATACTCAAACGCAACAATTTTTGATATAACTGCACTTTTCTTATTGGACCAACTGGCATATGAATTTGCTTCAATTTTTGTCATGCTTCTGATGCCGTTTTGCATAATTTTATTGGTCTGCTGTGTTCCATTTTTGCAGCACTTGAGGCGTTGCCTCCTCTGGTTTTTTTTATCACTAATAACGTACCACAAATCTGTGATAATTAGCACACTGCGCACAGATACCGGCAAGACGTCGTAATTATCTTCTGCAAGTTTTTCGGTTTGAAGAGACAACTTATTAAAAACTTATTTAAAAACCGCGCACACACGAAATTGAAAAATTCACTTCAGTTAATATTTGCCGTTACAACAAATGGTGCCCTATGCGTTCTGATCTGGGCCCATAACCCTTTTTGCATAGAACCACTGATAATAAAACGCAGTGTTTATAGTTTAAAGGTTTAATAAGAACTGAACTGACTTCAATGTACAATGTAATAAGTAATTTACGGTTACAGTTAGGAATCTATGATACAGATAATATCATTTACAAGGTTGCCATATTAATAATATTAAGATTACAACTACAACATCGTAAATAAATAACAAGAGCAGCATCTAGCCAAGATTAGTATAGTCATTAATTGAATTTGAAACAGTATCCCCAAATATCACTCATAAGCCCTTCGTAATAAAAAAAAATGGACAAACCAAAGAATATAAAAGACCTTAGCCAAAGAAGATGTAGTGAAAAAGTTGTGAATTAGGCAGTCAAATTCCATGGACGAAAACTTTGTTGATCGCGCACTTCCGAGAACTGAAAAGGAGGCAGGTAAATCTACCCATCACAAGGTGGGTTGCGGTGCGGTTCTCAAAACGAGTATCGTTGAAGCTAACATAGACTCAGATAGCATCAAAAAAAAAAAAAAAAACAAAAAAAAAAAGGTGGCCTTGGGGGGATTTGTGACCTTTACAGTGAAGCCTACTTTGAAATGATTTTCCGGATTTGCAAACTTGCAAGGACATTCGTTGCCAAGGCTATGCGAACGACATTGTAGTTACAGCAAGAAGAAAGTTTGAGAGCACGTTGAATAACATCTTTTAAAGAGGACTCACCTTCGCAAAACGATGATGCGTATATGTTAGGCTTAACATTAACTCATCAGAAACGGCCATCATTCCTTTCACAAGAATGAGATCTCTACCATCTCTAAAAACTTTACCGCTCAATGGGGTGGGGGTGGCTTATGTTGATGAAATGAAATATCTAGGGCTGCTACTAGATTGCGAATGCAACTCGAGCATTGATGGTGTACAAACGTGTAGTTAGTAGAATCTGAGGTTGTTAGTCATATTACGCTGAATGTACTGTACTGCGGCGTTAAGAACGTCAAGGGTCTCCCTTACAACTGTGTATCACTGGGGCTATGGTCACGTATCGAACCGCTGCTTATCGTTGTGGAGATGACTCTAAAAGGGTTTTGGGGATCGTATAATGGGACTCTATCAGTGTCCATGGGCGGGTTTGCAAGAATTTTTCCAGCTCAATGCCATTAGCAGTTGTGTAGAGATCAGTTTAGAGAGGAACTATTACGGGGAACGCTTTCAATATTCAATGATAGTCAGGCGGAACTTCATCCGTTAAAATGAAATCAACAATGGCGTTGGAGTGAATAAAAGTTTTAACCCTGTTAAACTGGTAACAACATACATACAACGAAAACCCGTCGAATAGGACCGCAACCACATGGGTCAAATGCTACACAGTTTGAAAACTATCTAAAGAAAGAGACTTGCGGAAAATGTGATTTATTATTTAAAAAGATTTAATAGTCAACACGCTGGGAACTTTGTGGAGACTTCACAGTCATAGCACTTTAGCTCGGGCTATAGCTCGGTTAAACAAACAGAGAAAATCACTATTGAAAAATGTGTGGACCAGACGTAACTCTATTATTCCAAAATTATTTTTTAGTGAATTTTTAAATCTGAATCGGTTTTAAATCTAGAAGAGAAATTTCTACAACTCAGAGAGACAGCAATTCATAAGTTCACAAATACAGCAAAGAATACTTTACAAAACTTTCTAGGAAACAGCAAATCGGAAAGACTTAATAAATGAACTTACACATAAAGCTTTGGTTGTAATTTGTCCCAAAGTATATATTCACTGGACCTTCTTTTTTTTCTTATAAATTTCTGTCATGTGACCGACGAACAAAACGAGAGTTTCTATCAGGATATTTGGTAAAAGGAGAAACGTTATCAAAGGAAATGTATCACAGGAATGCGAGCAAACTATTGTTGGAGGAGCCAAACATTCACATGTTGTAAATTTTATCAAGATATTTAAATTTTTACTCAAATTATCGCTTTGAAAGACGACGAACGGCTGTATAGACTGACAGAAAGTCACTGAGACTTCAACTTCTTATCATAGTCATTTAAATTTATACCTACCATTTAACCCTATATCTATCTCGAWTAAATTTAGTTTATACAAACATCAGTAAGATGAACAGAATTTGATTTCATCCAATTACAATTTTTTTTACAGAATTTACAGAATTTACAGAAGTTGTAAATCACTATAAAGGATATTAGGGCTAGTGGGAGGGGCTTACTCATCAATCGATTATTTAAATGCAGTTTGTTCAGGCGATGTATGAGAGCTCCCATTGCGATGAAGAGAAATCTGTCTTCGGTGGTTGGTTTTCCTGATTTCTTGAAAGACAACTGGAATGCAAATGATTGTGCACTACTCAGAATTTACTTCTTCGTATTCTTCTCGTGGTATTGTTACGACATGTTCAAAAAAACTAAATTGACAACCATTTGCGTTGAAACACCCATACCAGAGAAAATAAAGACATCGAGAAGGTGAATGTTCGATATAAATTGTAAAACTTGAACTTAGTAATTCACCTCACAACGCTGGAATTCACGCTAGGAAATGTTAGAATTTTTTACACTTCTCTCACATACTCTACCAGAGAATATGAAGAGAAATAACTATATGTATGTATGTATGTATGCATGCCCATGATTACACTCCCAACGAATGTRAAGAATTTCGTTTAGCTTGTTTAAATTTTTGCTTTCATGTATGTACGTATGTTTTTGCGTTTTGCCTCAGCAATTCAATATTGACATGTAAACATAATTATGATATGAGTATAATTTTGTATGAATGCATGCATAGTAATATTTATAGTCAATTTAGACTTGCATTTTTAATAATTTTATTGATTTTTACATAATATACTATCCTAATAAATATTTTTGTATTATATTTCATACTAAGAGAACTTAAAATTATCATAACAATATATACCTATGTATGTACATCTTCTATCATATTAATCTTATGTCTCTAAACATGCTCATACGAACGTATGAATACGCCCATTCAGACATTCAAATCATGATTTTATCACTTATCAATATACTACACGGGCGCGCATGGATCTGCATGTTCCTAAATTCATACACTTATATATACATATATTTGTATACTCTTCTTCTTGCTTGGCGTAGTCACCGCTTACGCGATTATAGCCGAGTTAACAACTCGTCGTTTCTTCTTTTCGCTAAGTGGCGCCAATTAGATATTCCAAGTGAAGCCAGGTCCTTCTCCACTTGGTCCTTCCAAGGGAGTRGAGGTCTTCCTCTTCCTCTGCTTTCCCCGGCGGGTACTGCGTCGAATACTTTCAGAGCTGGAGTGTTTTCGTCCATCCGGACAACATGACCTAGCCGGCGTAGGTCTTTTAATTCGCTGAACTATGTCAATGTCGTCGTATATCTCGTACAGCTCATCGTTCCATCGACCGCACCTCATAGCAAAGAAGAGTAATCACATCCTGCCGCCAAACTATCCTGATAGACTCACTTTTGTTCATAAACTATTGAAAGCGAAATAATGACAAATTTAAAAAAAAAAAAAAAGGTTTGATGAAGGTACCAACTTTAATTTAAAAATTTCTACGCATGTCAACCGATAGATTTCTCTTTAATTCTTGATTTCTTTTTATTACAAATGTACAAAATTCATTCTGTTTTATCAAAATATTTAAATTTTAATAATATATGAGTAGAGTGTTTTTAGCAATTTAGCACTGACAGCCTGGAGTGCAGCAATAGCACCAGGCGAAGGCGGCATCCACTTAGTAACCGCACTGCGAAAGGAACTGGTGGCAGCATGCGACGTTACAATGCGAAGGACGAAATGTCACAATAAGAGAAGACCTCTATACTGGTGGAATGAAGAAATTGCCACGCTGAGAAAGCTGTGTCATGCAGCTYGACGTCGCCTACAACGCAATCAAAACGATGAAAACGWAAACCGTCTCAAAGAAGCTTTTAAAAGTCACAAAAAGCTCTTAAAGTCAGCTATAACCCGTAGCAAAAGGAACTGTTTTGAAAAAATCTGTGGAGAAGCGAATATAGACCCCTGGGGGACTGCTTATAAAATTTGTATGTCTAAATTCAAAAATAAGCGGCAGCAACCCAAATGCGCTCCATTCATGAATAAAGTTGTCGAGGCATTATTTCCGACGCACGAACCGATYACTAACGCTGATCAACGAAACGAAGCTGCTGAATCACCCCCACTGGTTACAGAAGAAGAACTACTGGCCATAGCCAAAAAAATCAAAAACAACAAAGCGCCTGGTATCGACGGAATACCAAACAGAGCTCTAAAGGTAGCCATAATTTCGAAGCCCACTCTTTTTGCAAAA
>NW_017537494.1:59561-62771 GCF_001853355.1 Bactrocera latifrons | reverse complement strand
TTGCTCATAAGCACCCGGAAAATTGAGGAAAAAATAACTCTCACTATAGGAGAGTGCGTGATTTTTTTCACAACCGCAGCTGAAGTACTTAGGGGTAATATTGGACTCCAAGAAGTACTTAGGGGTAATATTGGACTCAAGCAGCACTTGGCAAACATAGCAAATAAAGCAAATAAGATTTATAACGCCTTATCAAGAATGATGGCAAATAGAGGCTGTGTGCGCTCCAGCCGACGACTTCTAATCGCAAAAGCTATGAGCTCAGTTATATTATTTGCAGCTCCTCTATGGATACAGGCACTAAACATAAAAGTATATGCCAAACCAATAAGTGCAGTGCCTAGACTCACAGCAATAAGAGTAACAAGTGCTTTCCGAACAATTTCCAGCGAAGCATCTGAAGTACTAGCTAGTATGCCCCCCATAGACATCCAGGGTGACGAGCTCACGCGGTTATATGAGCTATCAGCGCCAATTACAGAAATCCAAAAGAGAGAAGAGAGAAAGAAGAGCATAACTATATGGCAGCAACGGTGGCAAACCTCMACTAAAGGACGGTGGACCCACAGACTTATACCCGACATCCATATATGGATAAGCAGACGACATGGGGACCTGGATTTCCACCTGACCCAAATATTAAGCGGGCATGGGTGCTTCAGAGGCTACCYATACAAATTTCAAAATGACGTCAGTCCGTATTGTTCGATGTGTCCGGAGTCCATAGAAGACTCTGAACACGTGTTTTTCCATTGTCCTCGGTTTCGAAACATAAGGGAAAAGTTAGAAACTGCACTAGGTGGTAGCCTAACGGTGGAAAGCTTGACTGCACATATGTGCCAGTCCTCTGACAAGTGGATAGCAGTTCGCGAAGCTGCTACTTCCATCATGACTACATTAAGACAGCTWCAGCAGAGTAGGCGTCACTCCGTCCGTGCTATAGAGGAGACGTAATATGTCTTGTCGCTCCCATGAAGTAATACCTTATCTGGTGGTTCCGTGGGGTTCCGTGGGAGAGTCTTGAGTTGGGAGTAGGTTAGGTTTAGCGGATTAAAGTTCCGCCTTCCGGCTTTCGATGCTTCCTCCTACTATAAAAACAAAAAAAAAAAGTGCACGAGCATTCAAATATATGTCGGAGAAGGCTCATTTATTTCCGTTTTTAAAACGCAGCAAGTTCTGTTCGTCTCGGTGGTGCAACATTAACTAACTCGCCACGCACATTCTAAGCTATTTAAATTTTTTTTGCAAATCATAATACCATCTCTTTCTATGCCCATACGAACAGACCTTACTCAGCAGCACAGTATGTTTCTTTCCTTGAGCCGCTGTGCGTTCTGAGAACCATTAACGGAATCGTGTAGCTATTCAAAAATGTACATGCATGAACAATGGTCTAACTAACCATTATATGCCACACATATAATTTACCATCCTACGACACGGCCTTCCTGACAAATCACAAGTCCTCGTATGTTAGATCTAGGCCAAGATTTTCTCAGTTATCGTCAAATTTTATTAACCATTGACTTCATTAACTTTTATTTATATAAAGTTTAAATTTTTATACAAAGTGCTCAAATTGGTTTCATAATAACATCACCTAAACTTTTTCATAACATTTTCTTTTAAATCAAACTTAACAATTCTTCTTTTCTATAATTCCAATTTTGATGTGTAGTTATTCTTACCGATTACCGCCATAACAAATCCTTCTGTTATGGTGCGATCATTACAGACCCAACACAGCAAGGGGATCCCCTCTTGGGATTCTAAGGCAACTTCTGTGCCCTCTTTTTCTCTATTTCTCATTTGAGAGTCAGATGCATCTCCTCTGGAGTGATCTAATTCTTCATCAATTTTTTTAATTAATTCTCTATTGGGCAATGCCCTCAAAAACTCATGTGCATACTTATAAGTTCTTTTGCTTATTAAAAACTTTGGAACATATCTATCGCCATCTAGTTGTTCGATTATTTCGAATGGACCTTTAAATATCGGATCAAGCTTAGTTTGGTGACGCTCTTCGTTTTTTGTAACACATGGTCTAAGTTTGTTATAACGAGCATTAGCCTCCATATTTTCCTTGGCTGCTTTTCTTATAGACTCTCTATCAATTACATTATCCTCTTCTTCACCTATTGGTAACAAACAGAGATGTCGAGATTCTCTACCAAGTAGTATTTCTAATGAACTGAACCTTGTGACTCAATTGGCGGTGCAATTCATTGCCAATTGTACTTCTGTCAGAGCATCTTGCTACGACCTCTAAATCGTTTCGACTACTGTCAACATACTCTTAAGTGTGCTGGCCATTTGCCATTTTGGGAGGAACGAAATTCGCGGAATCCTGAGCTTGCAAATTACGACTATATCCGCTATAATGCGTGTGGGCACACCAAACAAACACACGACGGCTTTAACAGCTTTGATTGAACATTCAGTATCAATATTTAAGATGTGATGTAAGCAAAAAAAATTTCGTGAATGCATCTACCAAGAAAATTACGACATCTTTATTGTTATCTCTACATGCAGTAGGGTGGATCGATTCCGGACTTTATTCAATTCGGGATTTCTAATAGAGCGGAAAAGTTGCCTTAGTACTTCCTGATTCCAATGCAACTTTTTCTTTTGAGATCGGATTGCATCTTCAACCCCAACTCCGGAATAGAAATTTCGGATATTCGTCTAAAATCGTGAAAATGTCCACCTAGCGCCTGAAATACGCATCTGATGACAAAATGTATAAAACAAAAGCTATTTGTCACGTCATTTGCTACCGAAATGGTATGTGTAATCATGGCCGTAGGACGAACCGTTCCCGAGATACGAGCGAAATGCGTCACGCCACAGCGCAAGGTGAAAATTGTTGCAGCACTCAGCCAACCTGTATTGGTCACACAGAACCCACCGCGTGGAGGTGGCTGCTCTTCGGGTTCTCCCGAAGCCCAACCCAACCAACCAACCATATTTCAGGCTTGTTTTAGTCTGAACCAAATTGTGTCATAGTGTCAAATTTATTGATAAAATCAGATTTTGTACTAAACTTTGGCACTTGTTACTTAGACTTCAGTGTAGAGCGTATAAAACGATCACGAGATCGGGGACCAATAACTATAGAAGATGCCTCTGTCACCAGTTTGACGGTTCTCTCGACTGCCACGGTGTGAGAGGGGAATTCACTAAATTTCCATACCTATGCAGTGTCAC
>NW_017537494.1:57839-58740 GCF_001853355.1 Bactrocera latifrons | reverse complement strand
AATTATTAGCCTAGTAATATCTGCAATTGTTGCAATGTGGCCACCACGTTACTGAGCCCAGTGGGTTGGCGAGACCGCGGCCTAGGTTGGCGCCGACGCGTAGAGGTATTGTGTTGTGTGCGCCGAGTACGTGTTCGGGATTCTGGTGGTGGCTCAGTTCTTCGTGGTCGTGCAGCACGGTTCGCCTGCGGTCGTCGGGTCGTAGCACGACTGGAGGAGGCAAGTAATTGTCTGCCGTCTCGATGAAGGAGTGTGTGATGCGGCCGCATGCATATTTGGCACGTATATCCGGACGTACACTCCGATGAGGAGTGAGTAGTTGCCAGACAATTCAGAGACAACTGCTGTGGGTAGTAGTACTCTATTATGATTTTCGCTGTGTAGCGTTTGAGTTTTTAATGCCTTTGAACAACAAAGTGCCTTTTTTTGAACAAGCGCTACTTTGTGATGAGTTGAGATAGTTGTTTATGTGCAACATAGAATGATGCCTTTTGTGGCAATATACGCAGTTAAATTTGCTTTCGCAAGTATTGAGATTGTGTGAGTGGGACAAACAGTTTGTACAGRGTCTTTTTGACCTGACAAAGTTGTTCCTTTCATTGACATTCAATTTTTTAAATTTCTCGCACGCTTTTAACTTATGTCCTATAGTACATAGTTCGCATGACGTGAATTTATTTTGTTCAGATGTCAACGATTGTGCTTTGAAAAAGCTTCTATATAAATGATTGTTGCTTCCGGCTTGGGATCTATTGAAGCTTCGATTTATGTCTTGTTGAACGTTTTTAGTTCTGACTACCTTTTTGTCTACCCTTTCCGCAATTTCGTATTGGGTAGTCAAGAAATCTTTCATCTGCTGCCACGTTGGGCATTTTCTTCTTGATGAGAGCGATTGCTCCCA
>NW_017537494.1:55682-56604 GCF_001853355.1 Bactrocera latifrons | reverse complement strand
TTTATTGGTATGCCCTCGTACGTATGTAACGAAAGGGGTCAATTCCTTGTGTAGCTAAGTGTGCACGCTATGTGCTTCGTATGCATATAAGTATGCTTAAATTACTTTAATACGGTACAAATCACTTGTTTTGTTGTGCAAATACAAGGGGTATTGCTTGAACCGGTTGTAAATATTAATTTGAATATATGAATATATACTATTTATATGTGCATATATATACATATATATGGTATAATACTTTTTTATGTATTTATTATAATTTTTTTTTTTCGTTTTGTTGTTAATTCGTGTTATTAAATTCTGTAACACTCCGTTTATTATTTTTTTTTTTTTCCAAAATAGTATTACTTTCCCCTAACTTAATTGTCCCTATGTATATGTGGTATATACTATGTAGGCACTCAACTTCTTTAAATACAATTTATTGTTCTAATTGCGGTTCAAGTAATAACGAATGGTAAAGAGAGATTAGATTTGCAGGTATTAAACTTATGCACTCAACACACATGTGTRACGGTATGTATATACTCGTATATATGTTTCTATATATGCCTCTAATAAATATTGTTAAGCATATGTCTAAACCATATTATTAGCTAAATTCCAAGTAATGCTAAGTTGTTTTGCATGTATATATGTATGTGTGTTTGATTTTATAAATTGTATGTTCTGTACATATGTTTTCTTTTATTTCTCGTTTTGTACCTTTTAATATACCTTTTGCTTATTAGTGCAATTCGCTTGCTGCTTTAAAAGCAGAAGGGGTGTCGGAAAATATTGCAAGCGGAATGTAAGGTTTTAATTTGTTTTGTGTGATTGTGTTCACGAAGAAAAGCATACATAGGTATTAGTAATTTACAAGTATGTACTTTATCAACTTTAATATCGGTATTTTGATGCACCGTATTAAATTTTAGTA
>NW_017537494.1:44173-54744 GCF_001853355.1 Bactrocera latifrons | reverse complement strand
GTGTGCGGCTGGGGTTGTCCGTCCCTTTTTTTTTTGAAAGTTGTTGTGTTCTAGTTGGTAGTGTGGTGTCATGTTTGAGTGTATTGGTGTGATGTGGAAGGTGAGTGGTGAGTGAGGTGTGCTGTTCGTGTGTGATGATTTTGTCTGCCAATGTGGGGTGTTGAAGTGTGCTGTGTTTCATGATGGTGTAGACTGAGTCATTTAGACAAAAAGAATAGAGTGTTGAGAAGAACAGATACTACAAATGGTGTCAGAAGTGGGATAAAAACACCACTACGTTGAATTAGTGCCGCGGAAAACCGATTGATCACCAAATCAAAGCCAATGCGCTAAAATCGTAATAAACGTTCTTTAAAACGAAAAATCGCGAAAAAACAATTGAAACTGTGGCAAAAATTGTGAAATATGTTTGTTTAAACATAAGAAAAAGGACAAACGAAAGTTAAAAACCGTTACGAAGAAGCGAATTTTGCAATGCGCATATAGACAAGCAGGCGACGACGCCAACAGTTTAGCAGCAGAGAGAAAAATTCAAATTTCACAATAAGTGCGCAGACAACAAGGCAGCGGCGTCAACAGTTCCGTAGCAAAGAGAAATGGCGTAGTGTTGAGAGAGAAACTACCGTTCAGTTGGGAACAGAACGGCGTGAGACAGCGTAGACGGAAGCAGCGGGCAAAAGTTGCGTTGTGCGTGGAAACTGCCGTTCAGCTGGAACAGAAAGCAGTGCGTCAGCGTAGACAGGAGCTGCGAGCAGAAGTTGCGTTGTGTGTGAGTGACGTCACATAGCAAGTGTGGCATTGTCAACAGCAGAGAGGCATCGACTGCGGTAGCACTGAGTGCGAGCGCATGCGGAATTGGCTACGTGAGAGACGGTGAAGAGTATTTTCAAGAGTTGACGGCTACGCGGGAGATTCACATGTTGTGTGCATTTTTGACGGCTGCGMGGKAGAACAAGAGAAWGTTTACAAATTGACGGCAGCGAGGGATGAAATTTGAAAAATCATAGCTGAAGCTGGTTGTAGCGTTAGAGCTAAGTACTCGTATTTGTATTTTGTTGCGCAATAACAAAAATTTTAGCTCTTATGTACATATATTGATGAATTTTACTTTAACTCTTTATTAGCTCTTATATTGATGAATTTTGCTTTAACTGATTCAGGTTTTGCGCTGAGAAATTATACTTTGATTTAAAGTAAAAAGTTGAAATAAAATTGAACTAAATGAAAAAATTTTGAGAAAGAGCTAAAAGAAAAGTTTTAAGACAAATTTTGATTGAATTAAAAATTAAAGCTACATATATGTACCTTTGTTTACAGAGCAATACATTTTAAAATTGAATTGATTTTGCTACAATAATTTAATACTGCTTTTGAAATATTTTTGTATTTAATAAACATTGTAAGACAAAATAGACCGTGACCAAATTTTAGGTTTAAACCTACAGGAACTGRAAGAGAAATTGGGTGGGTTGGGGTTAGCGACCACTGGACGAAAATCGACATTGCAGGACCGGTTACTAGAGCACTTCGGCCTGAATGTGAGCGATAATGAAGACGACGGTTACAACGATGCTGCAAGTCAACGTAGTGCTGTCTCGAGCGCGCGAATAATTGAGCGATCAGTGTTTACCTTGCGAGATATTGAAGATTCGCTGACATCATTCTCCGGTTCGGGGCAACCAAGCATCGAGCAATGGCTAGAAGAGTTCGAGGAGAATGCAGAAACGGTACGCTGGAACGRGTTGCAGAAATTCATTTATGCAAAGTAGCTTTTGAGGGGTGCAGCAAAAATGTTTGTTCGAAGTCAGCGCGGTATCAACAGTTGGAGTTCACTGAAGCAGGCGCTAAAAACTGAATTTGGAATTATTGCATCGTCAATAGAAATTCATCGCACACTACGAAATCGTCGCAAACGTCAAGGGGAAGATTTCATGGAGTATCTCTATAGCTTGATGGAGATCGGCAAGTCAATAAACCTAGACGACACCAGCTTGATAGAGTATTTCATCGAAGGCATTCCGGATTCCAAGGCGGGTAAAGCAAATTTGTACCAGGCGAAAACCAATAAAGACCTAAAGGAGCAGCTGAAGGTTTATGAAAAAATCAAAGTTCCTGTTTCAAAATCTCAATTCGTCAACGCTAACAAAACTTCGTCTACGTCATCAAACATAGCTTCGTCGAATTCAGGCAGCTCAGCGAAAAAATGCTACAATTGCGGAAATGATTCACATTTTGCTAGGGACTATCCACGTAAAAAGATGAAATGCTTCAAATGCGGTGTAGAAGGTCACCGAGCAACAGAGTGCCTTACAGTTGAAAAATTAGTTAAGAAGGAGAAAAGCGCAAACATGATGAAAACAAAAGCAGCAGTAAAGCCCAATAAGAGAAGTAGTTTAACTTTCAAGGACATTTGGATGAATGGAGTATGTGTTTCGGCATTAATCGATACGGGTGCAGATGTATGTTTGATGCGATACGATACACTATTGATGTTAGACCTGGATGTAAAGCTGACAAAAGAAAGAGTATGCTTGGTCGGAATTGGGGACAGTGAACTTACAACAWTAGGTAGCTTCTCCATCTGCATTGAAGTTTATGGCATATGGTTAGAAATAAAATTCCATGTTGCTAAAGAGAGTGATTTGAAGTATGCTCTAGTAATTGGTAACAACATTTTGAAGGATGTCGATCTGATTGTAACCGAGGATGGTGCGAAGTTTAGACAAAAAGAAGCAGTAACACAACAACGTAAGGTGCAACAACTGGCTGATAAGCATAGCGAGAGAAGCTCGGATGGTGCTGATGCTAAGGAGTATGCAGCTGAAGCCGTCGAGCTGGAGACCAAAGTCACGGGTGAGCACAAGCAGGTGCAAAAGACTGTGAGCATGTGAGCATGCAATGTGGAACGCTATGGAGAAGCTGTATAATGAAGGCGCAGGCAAGAGCGCTGTTATAGCAGGAAAATCAGTGGAAGTTGCGGGCGAAAATCGAGTTGTCCAGCTGATGAAGGAGTTCGGTGAATTATGTCTRGTCGAAAGCATGAACGAGAAGGCCGACGTTGAAGTGAACGTATCCCACCTACAGGTAGAGCAAGCAGATGCGATAAAAGAAATGGTTGGCGCATATATCCCTGTGAGAAATTTTGAGTCACCAGTCGAAATGAAAATTTTGTTGATCGACAATAATCCTGTGTTCGAGAGACCGAGACGAATGTCCTACGCTGATCGATGCGTAGTGGACGAGCAAGTGAGGCAGTGGCTGGCAGAAGGGATCATTAAACCCAGTATTTCCAATTACGCGTCACCAGTTGTACTTGTATCCAAGAAAGATGGACAAAAACGACTCTGCTGTGATTATCGACGACTGAATGAAAAGATAGTCCGAGATAATTTCCCTATGCCCATGNTCATGTTTGAGTGTATTGGTGTGATGTGGAAGGTGAGTGGTGAGTGAGGTGTGCTGTTCGTGTGTGATGATTTTGTCTGCCAATGTGGGGTGTTGAAGTGTGATDTAGCTGTGTTTCATGATGGTGTAGACTGAGTCATTTAGACAGCATCAAATAACGAAAGTTGGTTAAAAACAACGAAGGAAATGCTCTCGCAACATTTCGATATGAAGGATATCGGTTACGTCAATCGTTGTTTGGGTATAGATTTTCATCAGAATCTAGAGAAAGGCTAAATATTTATATCGCAGAAGACATACGCGGAATCAATAGTAAAGCAATTCGGAATGTTAGAGTGCAATCCTTCGAAAACACCAATAGAAGTGAATTGCAAACTTACCATTCCTCAAACAAAAAATGAAGCGATTATGGCAAAATATCCAAAGCTTAATCGGCGCTTTAATGTATTTAGCGCTTTAATGTATTTAGCGATATCTACAATACCAGATATAGCGTATGCCGTAAATTTTATGAGTCAATTTAACAGCAACTACACTGAAGAGCATTGGAAGTCAGCAAAAAGAATTTTACGTTACGTCAAGGACACAGTACAACAGGGTTTGCTGTATAAGAAAACAGGTGCAGATTTATATGGTGTAGTCTATGCTGATTGGATAGCATATTCAACAGACAGACGATCGTATTCAGGTTTTGCATTTATATATGATGGGTCGTCTTATAAGTTGGGAAGCACGGAAGCAACGTACTGTTTCGCTTTCCCGTACTGAATCAGAGTACATCGCCATAACTGAGGCGGCTAAGGAAGCCCATTATTTGAAAGGCGCTTTGAAAGAGGTGGGAATTGAGTGTGCCAGCGTAAAGTTATTCAACGATAACCAGAGTGCACAAAAGTTAGCAATATCTTCGAATTTCCCTAACATATTGATGTACGGCATCATTTTATCCGAGACTGCGTACGAGATAAGGCAATTACACTAGAGTATATGTCAACACAGAAAATGCCAGCGGACATATTCACCAAAGGTCTTTACTTTAAATTACAACTATGTACCTCTTGCAACTCTGTAATCCTTTTCTATATTCTCTTTTGTTATTTGAATAAAGTCAGTCGTTATTTAACCTTAAACCTTCTCGGACCATCAAATACCACTCATCATTAAATATATCTAAAGCGGCTGTTATCACCATCATCCACGGAAGCAACAACAGTAGCAGAAAAAAGTATAAAACAACAAAAACAACAAATAGCGGCAACAAAAGCAACAGAAGCAGCAGAACTAAATAAGAGTAAGAAAACTAATAAATATATATATGTATATATATACATGTTTACTGTAACGATAAAATATTTAATGCTGTCTCTTATACACATCTCTTTAATGATTAACAAAACTGTAATGACATATGGTAATAATTCGGACATTACCAAAGAATATAACAAAAGACATCGCACTGATGCATTAAGAGTTTCATTACGGGACTCAACGCTCCTTTAAATAATATAATAATGTCACTAAATCCGACCGATCTCCTTAATGCTTTAGCGAAAGCACAGGAAATGGAATCCAATCAAATTCGTATACAATTTGCTAACACTTACAGTCTACAGAGACAAAATAACAATTTTCTAATAACAAGCCCACCTTCAGGCAATATAATAATAACAACCAATATCCTAATAATTTGCGATTTAATCAAAGACCTCAGCAATTTAATAATAACTATAATAACAGATTATTCGGATTGCGAAATTAATCCAAACCAACACCCATGGAAATAGATACATCATCCCAATTTGTACAATCAACTAATTTAAATCCGTATAGACAACATTTTCTTCAAAATGATAATAATAACCACAAGAGAATTCCTAAGCGAAATCATGAATCTATCAATAGTCATCAGATATCGCAAAAACATCAAAGAATCAATAATATCGAAGAAAGTGCTTTTTTAGACGAAGCAACAACCTTCCCAATATATTCTGACAATTATAATAATAAATAAAAAATTAAAAGTTCTAATAGATACGGGGGCAACAAGTTGCTATTGCACACCGAATATTTTACCTAGTAGACAAAGGTTGGAAATTGTAAAATGTGTAAAAACAATAAATGGCTTTACGTTGATTACTCACTATTTCAATGCACACATTTTTGGTTACCTGACACGATTTTATGAAATCAACAATTTGCAAAGCGATATGCTAATACATAGGGATGAATTTACTCCGTAAAGCAGGAATACAACTAAATTTTTAAAATAACACATTTCTAAAAAATAATTGTAAAAATGAAGAGAAATTCTATAAACTCAGCGAAACAGAATTAGGATAAATAAATAATATAAAAGATGAAAATTCAAATGCAGAAAAAAAAGAAAAAAAGACACAAAATCTTAAAAATCCATGGTAACATAAATACAAATTTACCGTTTAGAACTGATGTTAAGGCCGAAATAAGAACAGTCACAAATGTACCAATATGTAGCAAACAATACCCATACCCTCTTTCTGCGAATGCATTTGTGAATATGCAAGTTAAGAAAATGTTAAAAGAAAACATAATCAGGGAAAGCAAAAGTCCTTACAATTCACCTATTTGGATAGTGCCCAAAAAGGGAACTAACGAAGATGGATTACCCAAAATGAGAACGGTGATCGACTATAAAAAATTAAATGAAAACAAAATAACTGACAGATATCCTGTTCCGGACTACAATGTCATATTGGCAAATTTGGGGAAAGCTAAAATTTTTTCTACCATAGATTTTGAATCGGGCTTCCATCAGATACCAATGAAAGAGAAAGACAAAGAGAAAGCTGCATTTTCAGTTAACAGTATGAATATGTCCGAATGCCTTTCGGATTAAAAAACGCACCTTCAATTTTTCAGAGAGCCATGGACAATATACTTCGCCAATACGTAGGGAAATTTTGTCATGTTTACATTGACGATATCATGGTATATTCTAGCAATGCTGACGAACACTATGATCATTTAGAGAAAATAATAAATACCTTCCATGAAGCTCATATGAAAATTTCACTGGAAAAATCCGAGTTTTTGAAGACCAGTGTTGAATTTTTGGGATAAAAGGTTGCCCATAATATAACATGACTGATGAAAAGAAAGTAGAAACCATTAAAGAATATCCTATACAAAACACTTTACGACAGTTAAGAAGTTTTTTGGGAATGACCGGGTTTTATAGAAAATGTTGCGATATTATGCACACATTACTAAACCATTAATTAAATATTTGCAAGGGGAAAATGGTAGAATATCACAAAACCAATCAAAAAAAATCATTATAGAATTAGATGATGAAGCCTTAAAAGCAGTGGCGGGATTAAAAAATGAATTAATGCAACAGGTTGAACTCACTCAACCAGATTTTAACCAAAAACTTATATTAACTACTGATGACAAACGATGCAATAGGAGCCGTCCTGTCACAAGACCAAAAACCAATAACCTTTATATCCAAAACATTAAACTCAACGAAAAAAAATTATGCTACAAATGAAAAGAGTTATATGCCATTGTCTGGACATTGAAAAACTTAAGAAATTACTTATATGGAGTTGCTGATTTCGAAATTCACAGGGGTCATCAACCCCTTACTTTCGCTGTATCACCGAGAAATCCAAATGCTAAGATGAAGCGTTGGCGTGCACTTATACAAGAATATGCCCCAAAAATAATTTATAAATCTGAAAATACCAATTACGTAGCAGATGTATTATCCAGACAGTTTTTGAATAATAATATTTTAGAAGAAAATAATAATGAAAATATCGAAGGAAGCGAAGAAGATAACCACACTGAAACAATGCATTCAGCACCAAGCTTAGATATTTTTCACATAAAAACCTTAAATAAAACCCTAAACTCATTCCCACAACAAATTGTATTGAGCAAATCAAATGGTAACGAACATTTTAGAACAAAAACTTTCAATACCCACAGACACCACATACGGTATAAAGATTTAGAATTTTTAAAACAAATCATTTTAGAAAGAATAGAAAAAAACTTTTAACTGGGGCAAATTGCACATTAGAAGAATTACATGAAGTTAAGCAAATTTTGCGAAACAGAATTGCAAAGAAAGTTTTCCATACGGATATAATAGCTATTGATTTAACTAACGAAGATGATCAGGAAAAAATAATTAGACAAACACATACAAGAGCGCGCAGATGTTATAAAGAAAATTTAAAACAAATTACTAAAGATTACTACTGGCCGCTAATGAAGAAATAATTTAAACAATTTGTAAGGAATTGTGAAATCTGCAACAAAAACAAATACGGTAGACACCCTATACGGGTACCGATTGGAGAAGAAAAAGAGGGGGAACAAATACATACTGATATATTCTTTGCATCAAATTTAAAATTCTTTACTGTAATGGATGCATATTCCAAATTTTTAATAGTTAAACGTATTAAATTAAAAGTTATTAGTGTCTTATAAACGTTTTGAAATTGTATAAAATCAGTAACATTTTGCAAAAAAATTGTTGTATTATTTTTTAATAAATGGGTTTTAATTCTATCCTTAATATACTCTGTAGGTAATTCTTTGTATGTAATTACAATTAGGTTATTAAAAAAACTTTCGTTATTGTAGTTGAGTCTTTACCATCTCTTATTAATTTAATTTGATCTTTCAATACATTTAATGGTCGCTCTGTTATCTTAATAAAACTTTCGGAATCTTCATCGGCAGAATGAACAGTGTCTATGTTAGATTCAGATTCTTCATTAAAAAAACATTCCGTAATTTTAATACGAGAGAAAGCGTCTGCTACACGATTTTCTTTACCTGATATGTATTTTACGTCAAAGTCGTACTCATTAAGCCGAATCTTCCATCTTTGTAACTTGGAGTTTGGTTCCCTAAAGTTGTGGAGCCATTGCAATGGTCTATGATCACTATTTATTAAAAATTTCCTGCCGTATGGTCTAAAATATTTGGTAGTCCAAACCATGGCTAAAAGTTCTTTCTCAGTAGTTGAGTAGTGCAGGTCATGTGCATTGAGCGTGTTACGAGCAAAATAAATTGGATGTCTCTGTTGACTTAACACTGCCCCTAACGCCACATTTAACGCATCAGTTATTAATGTAAATATTTTCTCGTAATTTGGATATGCCAGAATTGGATCATTAGTAATTAAATTTTTTATAGTGTTAATAGCTTCCACGAATTTCTCATCTGAACTATTTATTTTATTGTCTTTTTTAAGACAGTTAGTTATTTCAGAAAAGTTTTGAATAAATTTACGATAAAATCCCGCCAAACCAAGAAATTGTTTTACTTCTTTCTCCGTTTTAGGATCGGGATAATTAAATTTGCTTTGATTTTATTAGGGTTAGGCTTAATACCTTCTGGCGTTATGATATGACCAAGAAATTCGGTTTATCTTTTGAAAAACTCGCATTCACCCATCAGAATTTTCAGATTTGCTCCGTTTAATTTACGAAAAACTCTGTCTAGAGATTCTAAATGTTGACGTACTGAATACTACAATGTCGTCTAAGTAAACCACTTATCCTTACTAAATTATCTAGAATCGTATTCATCAGTCTCTGGAAGGTGGCTGGTGCATTTTTAAGCCCAAATGGCATTCTTAGAATTTCAAAATGTCCGCTCTGAGTAGAGAAAGCTGTTTTTTCCTATCTGCCGGACCCATTTCTATTTGATAGAAGCCTTGCGCTAAGTCTATTGTTGAAAACTACACACACCTACCTAGTTTTTCAAGAATTTCGTCCATGTTTGGAATGGGATACCTATCATCGATAGTAATACAATTGAGCTTGCGAAAATCGACAACAATCCTCCACTTCTTTTTACCTGAAGCATCTGACTTCCTTGGTACCACCCAAATTGGTGCTGAATATGGGGAATCAATATGAGAAATGATTTGATTTTCAAGCATTTCTTTATTTTTGTTTACTTCTGATTTATGAATTTCAGAATATCTATAAGACTTTACATATATTGGATCTCCATGAACCGTTTTAATTCTATGTTTTATTTTATGTGTAAAGGTGAGGGTGTCCAATTCTTTATAAAATATATTTTCAAATTTATTTAAAAGGTTTTTTAATTTATTTAACTCTTCTGAATTTAAATGTTCAAGTCTAAATTTACTATCTTTAGTGTTATGATTTTCGTTCACATTTAATTCATGAAGGCAATTATCAAAATTTTCAGAAGTTGATTTATTTTTGAAAAAATTATACAGAACACCGTTCATATAGTTCATATTTTTTCCAGATCAATTCTAGCTTTAAGTTGCTTAAGTATATTACAACCAGTTTTCGACAAGTGCTCGCTCTGAGAAGTCGTGTTTCGCTCTTTACGTATTGTTGACATTCTGAGCATTGGATACGTACACGTGTTTACATTTAGAAATCTTCTTGAATTCTTTCAATCCATAAGTGTATTGCAGATAAGTGCATCAAGTGTGAAGATTTGTTTAATATGGCCCCCGGGCCGCCCAACCTTGGGGATAACAGGTTTGCATTGCTTGCCCTTGGATCCCAGCCAAAAAGAAAGAAACCCGCCTACTCCCCCCTCAACTTTCCTGACCTGCCGCAGGCCAAGAAAGAAAACCCGAAATATATTCTCATTARTGCAACGGACTCAAATAAGCCAATTTCGAAGTATTCTTGCTTTGCTGTCCACAAAACCTTAGAAGCTATTAGCAAAGAAATCATCTCAATTTCTGAGTTGCGTGCTGGTAATCTTCTGCTGCTGGTAAAAAATAACCAAATTGCCCAAAAGTTCATTTCAGCCAAAAAAAACTTCCTGGCTGTGTGTGAAATTGAAGGGAAATACCATAACAACCACAATAGCGTGAAAGGTACAATCTTTGCTCCCTGTCTCAACAATGGCAGCGAAAAAAAGATAATAGAAAACATGAGAAGACAAGATGTAGTCGATGTTTCCAAATTTACTAGGCGGACGGAGGGGGTACCACTACCCCAACCAACGGGTGTAGTTTTACTTAACTTTGATCTTTTTGAGTTACCTGAAAAGGTARAAGTATCTTGGAGAAGTGCAAAAGTAAAACCCTATTACCCCAAYCCAATGCGATGCAAATCTTGCCAACTGCTTGGGCATACCGCGAAACGATGCAATAAACCTCCCGT
>NW_017537494.1:39935-43335 GCF_001853355.1 Bactrocera latifrons | reverse complement strand
TACACAATATATATGTGTATATAATATATATGTATGTATATATTTTTTTGCTGCGAAACCCACTGCTGCACTTTGTTGGCGAACTCGATCACTCCCCTCACTTGGCGATTTTAATAAACGGGGAAATTGCTTTGGTTGTCTCAGATGAAAAAAAAACTAAATGTCTCGGACGACTGCTTCGCTTTACGGATGAAACGGTAAGAGTGCGATCCTGGTCGGATCAATCCCTTTTGAAGGTTTGGGTGGTGAATAGCTGCTGATTACGAGTCGTCTCGTTGATAATCGTGTGGTTGTTGTGTTGTAGTAATGAGCGGTGTTAAGAACTGTGTTTGATGCGTGTGTGTAGTGGTGTATGCTGTGAACAGTTGTGTGATGAGGTGTTGGGACGTGACGTGATGTGATGTGAAGTGACGTGAGGTGATGCGATGTGATATGTTGCGGAATGTTCATAGCTCATGTGAAGATCCCGGCCCCCCTAGGCGAGTTAATCGGCTAGGAGCCTCTGCAGCTGTTGCAGAGTGCTTAGTACAGCGATCAACCCTGTTGAGCGACGTTGTTGCTGGTTTGTTGGGTGCGTCGTCGTCGCCCGATAGGATCGCGATGTTCCGGCGAAGAAATCGATGAAATAGAGTGTGATGCGGCCTTTGGCCGTCGACCCAGCACTCTATGGTGGCGTGGTCATCTGCCAGGCAGGTCATGCAATGCCCGTGGGCTCTTGCAACCTGTTGTCGTTGAGCGGGCCTCATGCTCTTAAAAATGGTGCATCGGTTCAGGGCGTGTGGGCGATTTCACAGCCTGCAACATGGAGGCCCCTGTGGCTCCAATAGCTGCTCTTCTCTCATCTCCCTGATTTCAGCGGCGGACGGCGGTGGGCGCACAACAGTGTTCCTTGGAGCGGCAACGGGTGCAGCCGACGCTGGTGCAGCGATTTCGGACTTAACGGTGTTGGAGGTGGTTTGGGTCTCCTCTACGTCCATTTCTATGGGAATATAAAATTGCATTAAATTGATTTTATTTAAGTATAATATTGGAATGTAGTTGTTGTAGCTACATATCTGTACATATATATATGTATAATTGGTTGATCTTCAACGCGCTTGTGTGCGTTTATTGTTATATACGGATTTGAAAACGGGTTAATTTCGGATTAGCGGAATTGATTTATTATACTTTTCGATTAATTTAGCGGCTATTTTGCGGTTTTGGTTGAAGTTGTTCTTCGCTGTTTGGAAGAAAACACAGTTTAGTGACTGGTCGAGTTAATATGCCGGTTTGTATTCGAACATCGACTACCCTTATGTGACTATCTGACCCTCGATGAACCTTTTCAATGCGGCCTAGTCGCCATTCTGTTGGAGGAAGGTATTCGTCCTGGTTGATGACGCATTCTCCTGCATTGGCTTCCTTCTGGGCCGTTTTCCATCGATATCTCTTATGGAGATCTTTGAGATGGTCTTCCTTCCATCTGTGGCGGAATTCGTGATGGAGAATCTTGATTCTTTCCCATCGATTTATTAAAGTGAGTGAGTCTCCTTCTGTCTCAGGTATGGCGAGAAGAGGAGCTCTTCTGAGGAAATGACCTGGTGTAAGAGCTGTGAAATCGGAGGGATCTTGCGAGAGAGGTGATATGGGTCTTGAATTTAACACGGCTTCGATACGAGTGAGTAGTGCAGTAAACTCCTCATAATTAAATTTATGATTACCMGCCGTTTTCTTTAAATGGGACTTAAAGCTTTTTACTGCTGATTCCCAAAGTCCGCCCATATGAAGAGAACATAGAGGTATAAACTGCCAATCGATCCCTTGGGGTGAATATTTGTTAACTATTTCAGGGGAGACTTCTTTCATGAAATTTATAACTCTTTCTCTGTTGCTCTTTGGGCTCCGACAAAGTTTTTGCCATTGTCGCTCATTATTTTTGAAGAAAATCCGCGTCGTCCGCGTGCAAATGCTGCAAGAAAAGCCGCAGTAGTAGTTGTAGTCAGATCTGAACAAAGCTCGAGGTGTACTGCCTTTCTCGTAAAACATACAAAGACAGCCACTTACCCTTTTCTAAATGAAGAAGACCTTAACATGGAGGCCTTTATCCGGAACGGTCCAGCAAAATCAACCCCAGTGATGGTAAAGGGTAGAGCATAGTTGCAGCGTTCAGGTGGTAAAGCTGCCATGATCTGCGTACGCATTTTGTGTTTGTACATGGTACATGGTTTACACATGAAAATCGTCCTTTTTATTTGTGGCTTTAGTCGCGGTATATAAAATTATTGACGGACCATTTGTTGCATTAAGCGATGCTCACCATGCAGTGTAAGATGGTGCAAATATGATGGCTGGGTAAGTAAAACGGGATTTCTCTGGAATAATGATGGGATGTCATTCGTTATAACTAAGGAGTTCGCTAATCTTCCATTTGACCTTATTAATCCCTTAGAATCCAAGAATGGATTTAAGACGAGAAGTGAGCTTCCCTTTTCGAGTGGTCGCTTTTCGAGCAACTTTGATTTCTCTTTGCTGAAATAGCGAGTTTTTGTATATAATATTAGACTGACCTTGGCATGTTGCAAGTCGGAATGCGTTAGTTGTACGCAAGGATCATTTGGTGCTCCTTTCATTTTTTGTTTAAATCTTCGAATGAATTGGTTGATATAAGCGACTACCCTTAGTGCTCTAGAAAATGATGAAAATCGATGGAGAATATCATCCTCTTCTGGAGTGATATGAAAATTTTAAATTTTCCGACTTTCTGGCGGTATTAGATTACGAGCGGGAGACTTTGGCCAGAATTCTTGTGATTCTGTTAGCCATGTTGGACCATTTCACCAGAGTGTAGTGATGGTGAGGTGCAGTGGCTTGCACCCTCTTGTCCCAAGATCCGCTGGGTTATCTGCACTTGCGACATGTTGCCATTTTGCTGGGCCAACTAAGTCTAAAATTTGGGATATTCGATTAGATACATAGGTCTTCCAGCAATAGGGTGGTTTTTCTAACCACGCTAAAACTATTTCTGAGTCTGACCAAAGATACGTTTCATGATCGGTTAATTTCAGATGGATTTGAACTATTGAAATTAGTTTTGCTAACAGAAGAGCACCATTCAGTTCAAGCCGTGGCAGACTGAGTATCTTCAAAGGTGCGACTTTGGCTTTGGCTACCAAGAGGTGTGCAGATATTTTGTTATCGTACTGTGTGCGTACGTAAACTGGTGCGCAATAAGCCTTTTCAGAGGCATCACAGAAACCGTGTAATTCTGTGTTAATGTTAGGGGTGAAATTTACCCATCGAGGGATTCGAATATAGTATGTAGGTTGTTAGCAAATTGAACCCATTTCGCTAAACGGAAAGGTTTTACCTGTTCATCCCATTCAGTGCCATCTTGCCACAATTCTTGAATGAGGATTTT
>NW_017537494.1:35401-36980 GCF_001853355.1 Bactrocera latifrons | reverse complement strand
GTTCACTCGCGCTTATTTGTATATTTGTATCTGCAAACGAATCAAGAACGCGAAAGAAAAATACAAAACGTAAAATTGTTTGTATGTATCTATTTATTATCATATGTTTGCATATGCATATGCTTTATATGTTTGCTTTGCTTGTACCCCCTTTTAGGTACGTAATTGTTATATATGTATGTATGTATCTATGTATATGTGTTATAAAAATGTTACATATACCTATTTGCTAATCGCATATAAATGTATAAAAGCGCGGAAAAAGTAGAAATAACTAACATATGTATGTTTATCTATTTATGTAACTATGTATATTGGTAGAAGTATATACTGGTGTAGTCAATGTGTATGTACTGAAAAAATTGTTCAAATATGAAAAAAGAATAATTGAAATGTAATGTGCAAAAAAATAAAAAATATTGTATGTACATATGTCACGCGGAAGCTGCACACATTGGTGCATACATAAATGTAGTGCCTTTTTTTCTCTTTTTATTCTTTTATTATTTCTTTATTAGTTCTTTATTATCTACCTTTGCTTGAATGTTAATAAGCGATCCAGCTTATTGCTTTATAGCCCAAGGGGTATCGCTGGAAATATGCAAGCAACGAGTGCTTGTCTTTTGTAAATTGTTTTTGTTATAGTGTTTGGTAGTGTGTTTGGAGACATGAATTGAGCATCCAAGCAGGTAGTTTAATATTATTCTGTATTATAGCTGTATGCTAAATTATGTTATGTATGTACCATATGATTATAAATGCATATAAGTATGTACATATGTATATTAAAATGGGAGAATTGCAATTTTAGGAGAATATGCTTGTATATATGTACGTTTTGCTATAAAATACAAATACATATATTTTGGTTTTCTTTTCGTATCTTCCGCTTTTGCTTAGGGTGTGAGCGATCCTGCTTGTTGCTTTTTTTTTTTACAGCCCAAGGGGTATCGCAAGAATTATCACAAGTTATACTTGACTTAGGAAGTTTTTTATTTTTTTTTTTTGAAACTATATAATGAGGTGTCTAACGACACAAGCTAAGCAAAAAGCGGTTACTGTGCTTTTTTGCAGTTATTTTTTTTTTTTTTGTGGATATACATATGTATATCGGACTGTTAAGAACAGTTAACGGTGTCTCGAAATACCAGCAAACCTGTACCTTAACATATATGTGCATAAAAATTGAATTCATATATTTTTATAGTTATATCAAAGTAAATATTAAACGGACTCACTCTTATTTCCGCCAAGGGTTTTGGGTCATTGAACCTTTACTCTTTTTTTGTTTCTTCCATATATGTATGTCCATATATGTATGTCCAGCACTGTCCCTGATGATTTGCTGTCTTTCTCTCTGTTGTTTGTTGGTGTAGTCTCCGGTAATTCTGAGATTTGTGTATATGTTATCGCCTGTTTGCTATTTTAGAGTAATGTTTGTATATTTCTTGAACTTTATAGTTTTACCGCGTCCGGTTTTGATGTTAGTGGGGTTTAGTTTTGTTGTTTTGGTTTTTAATTTATTTCGCGCCCGTTTTTGATTTTAGGTTTTATGTTTGTTAAACTTTGTTGTATTAAT
>NW_017537494.1:24548-26676 GCF_001853355.1 Bactrocera latifrons | reverse complement strand
CCAATACACTTTAAATAACCCAGATAGGAGCAAACCAACCTATCTACCAAACTGTCGATGTAACGATGTTAAATCATTTGTCCGCCTACGTTTAGGGCACACAATAGCCACACATTTGTACTTCTATCTATCTTCTATCTTCGATAACCAAACACCTACAACACTTTTGAAAACTACGTCCCTGGAGAACGTTACAAAAATACCTGGATAAATGCGGTCTAAAACATTTAATATGACATCCTACCTAGCTTAGATAAGAATGTTGTTTTTGTTTTACTTAAGCATGTATATAGATGTTATGAAGATTTCAAATATATAAAGCGTGGACAATAGAACTTAATTTTAGTCACCTAGCTTTACATTCACCAGCGAGCCGAAGGTCCTGGCAGCCAGTTCTCCTTTTTTCGTGTAAAAAAAATAATTGTATTATAATTGTAATTATTTTTTTCACATTTATGAATAAATAAATAAATATTACAACCAAGTATACACCAAAAATTTCAGTTTTCTCATATGTTCATCGTTAAACAATTCTTGGGTCTCATTTAGACAAACTTTTCCTATCGCCTTTGTTAATGTTATTGGCTGAACGTAAATAATCTTTTCGTTGGATATTCCAGGCTTTATTAAACTAACTGATGAACCTGTGTTGACTAAAAATTTATAATATTTTTTATTAAATTTCAACTCAATTGTGGGGAGCCTTCCGAGACTGTTAAGTGAAAATTTACCTCATCTTGTTCCATTGATTCAGGATAGCCAAAGCGCCTTAATCGAGATTGATTTGACCCATGAATCTTATCTTGTTTTAAATTCTTTAAGTTTCTATTAGTATAAATGTTTGCAGAATTGAAAGGTGTATGCCTAACTTGTGGGAAATTATTATTTTGTAAAGTATATTGTTGATTGCTTTATTCATTGAAAAATGGTTTAGTTTTATAATAATTATTTTGAGTGGACAAACGATAATTTTTTGAAAAGGTGATGTAATTGGAACGAACTGGAAATTGACGCGTATTGGTTGCAAAATATTCTATATTACTATTATTATTGTTATTCATATAATTAGGTAGTTTCGAATTTGCGTTAGTTCWTTGAATTGTTTTTTGTTTAGAAAATTGTTTGTTATTTTCATAAACATCGTTTTCTTTTAATATTTTGATTGCTGACTTAAGGTCAGTAGCCAGATTTGCGTTTATTAACGCAGTTAAATAGTCTGGCAATTCTCTTTTGAATGTTTTCAAACTTATCTGATCTAATTCATTATACAAAATAATTTTAGTTGAGCAATTTTCATTTTTTAGTTTGATAACTTCCTTTACTTTACAAACTCCAAAATTAATCTCTTCGCATAGTAGCTTAAAATTATTTTTGAATTTAATATTACTTGTTTCTAGGATTAGTGTTGAAACTGCCGTGTGTTCTCCGAATTCTTCTGTAAGTAACTGTCTCAGTGTCATCCAATCTGGTGATTGCTCTCGCCTAACCATCTCCACTGCAGCACCTCTGAGTATTTTTATGACACAGTGTAGATAAAATACTTTCGTCTCTTCCGATATAACAGGAGACTGTGGCATGATCGCGTCGACTCCTCGAATAAAGAGTGCTAAGTAGTTTCGATCCTTATCAAATAAGTTTGATGTTTTGAATCGCCATTTCTCTGGCCTCTCGCTTCATTTTGTTGTTTGTTGCTAATTTTAATAGATTTAAAAATTTGGCTTAGTTCGTTTGGCTTAGTTGTTCGCCTTCGTTTGTAATGTTGCCTGTGGACTTTTGATTTTGTTTTACTAAGTAGGTAGCCACACTTACGGTGTTCTGCATTCGTTTTCTCTTCAAAATTTCTTTCATATTATTAAGGATTGTGGAGTGGAGTTTTCGTTCAATATTTTGTTTTCTTCACTTTTCTCTTTTACGTTGGCTATACACTTTCTATGTTAAACGGTTTAGTTTTACTTTTTACGATAATTTTTCTTTTCCACGATGTTGAACTATGTCTTTCACTTTTCCACTTCCACGTGCTTTCACTACCACGTTGTTTTGAGTTACGGAATGTACGATGTAGGGTTACGGTGCTGAAGTTTGGATCTTCCTTTTTGTTTTAAACCATATATGATATAATTTTTGAAAA
>NW_017537494.1:9529-22844 GCF_001853355.1 Bactrocera latifrons | reverse complement strand
ATATCTGACTCTTTTAGTTTTAGGACTTACAAACAACCGTTATGTGAACAAAACTATAATACTCTCTTTAGCAACTTTGTTGCGAGAGTATAAAAATATAAAATATAAGCAAAAGAGCTAACATACGTCTGTAACAGCAATATATAGTTTCGAGAATAATTTTTATTGCACGCTGAGTTCTGTCCAAACAAATATGTTAAAATTTCTCCTGCCTAGCAGTGGTGAAACTCCCCCATCGCGACCGAGTTAGCTAAAAATATTTTTACGATCTCCTCGCCGTGAACTTTCACTAGGATAGACGTTCTCTGAACGTATGTATATGTGTATATCAGATGTTAATAAAAATGCGAGACATTTTTTGCAATTAACTGAAATAACATTTAATACCGAATTTAAGAGTTACTCAATGTTAAATAAAGGTTAAATTAAAAGGTTAAATATAATGTTAAATAAAGCGTTAATTAAAAAATTTAGTCTCAACTGCACTCTCTGAATGTTATCGACGGTATGATCGTTTTTCCTCTTGCCTACTTTGCTAAATAGACTAATTGCTCCCGGTTTCCTAATTGGACCAATCAGGATGCTCCGGGTCAATTCATGAGTAAGCAAGTAGGACTTAGAATAATTGCTTCCGCTTTACTTAGTAGACCAATCACAACGCGCCACGTCAGTTCACACGTAAGCAAGTAGGACTTACGAGGATTACGTGAGTCATGCTGCCAGATCGTTCGTAACACTCCCCCATACCGGGCTGATCAGAGTGTACCGAATTAATATTTTCGCGGCAGGTCTCTCAAAGATGCCACAGGCAGTCTTCAGAGTGGCGCTTCTGACCTTTCCATCATCACTCTTTCGTACTTGTATCACTTAGCCTTTAGGCCAGCAGTTTCGTGGGTTAGGAGGATCAATTATGTACGCTATGTCACCGACTTCGATTGCCTACACATCTGTAAACCATTTGCTTCGCCTGKTTATGGTGGGCAAGTACTCCACTATCCAATGTCTCCAGAAGGCGCTTGCTAGTTGCTGCGATGTTTGCCAGTTACGCCGCAATAAGAAGTTCTCAGTAACTGGTTCCGGGATTGGCTTAACTCCTCTGTAGCTACTTAACAAGAAGTGGTTAGGAGTGAGTGCTTCTTCCTCTTCGTGCTCGATGGAGACATAAGTTAATGGCTGAGAGTTAACCGTCATTTCCGCTTCCATTAAGACTGCGCGAAGGAGTTCATCACCGGGGCAGCTAGTTGTCAATATTTGTTTAAGCACTTGCTTTACTGACCGAACTAACCGTTACCACGCTCCGCCCATATGTGACGAAGCGGGTGGGATAAAAAGCCAGTTGGTTGCTGCAGAAGTAAAGGTTCTTGTAATGTGGTTTTTATCTATCAACATTGAAGTTCGTACCATTATCACTCCATATTTCCGCTGGACTACCTTCGCGAGCCATAAAATTGCAAACAGCTAGAATGCAGGAGTCTGTCGAGAGCAAGTATGCGATTTCGAGATGCACTGCTCTGGTTGTTAGGCAGGTAAATAATACTCCGTATCTCTTCTCGGCACTTCTTTTGACCGTAACCAGGAGGGGGCCAAAGTAGTCAACGCCTACGTAGGAGAACGGTCGACTAAATGCTGAGGTCCGGACTGCGAGCAGAGAAGCCATCATAGGTGGCCGGGGTCGAGATGTTCTATTTTTACAATGCCGACAAATACGTCGAATCTTGCCAGCCACTGGTCGTAGTTTTATGATCCAATAGAATTGCTTTATCTCATTCACCACTGTTTCCAAATTTCCATGATAATACTTTACATGGAAGTGGTTAATGATAAGGTACGTAACATGATAATTTGAAGGCAATAATACTTGATCTGGCCGCCCTGTTAATTTAACTCGACCATTTATTCTCAAAACGCCGTGATCATCCAGATAGGGTGATAGCTTCAGAATGTTGCTGGATTTGTCAACTGGCTTTCCGGCTTCTAGAGATGCGATACAGTCTCCGAACTTGTCGTGTTGAGCCTTTCTCCAAAGATAACATTCCGCTTTACGAAAATCTTCAGTWGTTGGTCCATTACCAACAGGTTGATTATCTCGAATAATGCTTAGCCAGACCCGAACACAATACATTGTCATATCGACTGTTTTTAGAAAAGTCCGGATCATCGTTCAATTTGGTTGCTTCATCGGAAACGTTTTCGTCAGATGGAACCCAATGCCACTCCTTAACGTCGGTCAGCTCTAAATTTCACTAACCCGGAAGGCTACGAATTGTTTGTAGCGCCGATGATCGGATCGTAGCCACGCTAATACCGTTCGGGAATCTGACCAGTAAACGCATTTATCAATGTGGACAGAGTGCGATTCGATACCGTTTTTGGCGAGGCGAGCCCCAAGAAGTGCTGCTTTCAGTTCTAAACGAGGTATGGATATTAGCTTCAATAGCGCCGCCCTTGTTTTGCTTGCGATAGTTGTACAGCTTTGCCATACGAGTATCTAAGGTAACAAACTGCTGCGTAGCTGGTTTCACTTGCATCAACGAAGGTGTGTAATTCGATTTGTGGAACTCCGCCAAACACAATTCCCATATAGCATCTTGGAATTTTTAGACTCTCTACTTTTGGGATTAGTTTGAGCCATTTTAGCCACTTGGCAAATTGGTCATCAGGGATTGGAACATCCCAGTTGCATCCAGCTTTCCATATCTCTTGTACGCTAACCTTGGAGGCTCCAAGAGGATCGTAAATAGTCATGACCAAACTCAAAACCTCGCGCTTTGTAGGCCGCCTTTGATGAAGAAATGTGTCAGAATCTCTATACTTAGCGGACACGCGAAATGCGAAATGGTCACTAGACGTAATCCATCACATGCCTAAAACCTTTTCACTAGGCAGTTCACGGTCAAGATCGAGAGATAGCTCATTGAGCGGATCCTCATTTAGGACAAATAATATCCGACTCGAATTGGACAAAAAACTGAAAGCCTTAAAGTGGATGGACATGACGAACGTCTTGAGCTAATTTAATAGCTTCTTCTTCGGTGTCCACACTTACCAACATATCGTCTACGTAGTGATTTTCGGTAATGCACTTTGAAGCAAGAGGAAATTTCTCTTGAAAATCTTTTGCATTCTTATTTTTTGCATATTGCGCGCAGCTTGGTGAACATGTGGCTCCAAAGTCATCACTGTCATTGCAAATGTATTCGGCTCATTAGCGGTTGGTTCATACCAAAGAAAACGTAGAAAGTTTTGGTCTTCTTTTCGTACACAAACTTGATGAAACATTTCACCTATATCGGCTGTGACAGCAATTCTCTTTTTTGTCAACACTTAAAGAGAACTGAGTGTAAAGGAGTTGTTAGGTCTGGACCTTTCAGCAGCATGCTGTTTAGGGATACTCCATTTACCTTAGCAGCCGCGTCCCAGACTAGTCTAACCTTTCCTGGTTTATTGGGATTGGTAACCGCGAAAATCGGCAAATACCAATATTTTTTTACGACGGAGTCGAGGGGTCCTAAACGTCTGATATACCCCTTTTGAATATAATCGTGTATCTTTGTGTGAAGAGTTTCACTCGGATCGTGGTCTCGTTGCATCCTTTTTCGTAGACAATTCGCCCGAAATAAGGCCATTGATAAGCTATCGGGGATTTCATTGTCCGGGTGCTTCCACAATAAGCTGGTCTCGAAACGGCTTCCAGTGGGAACGGTGAATTTTTGTAGTTGCTCCAAAGCAACCTCAACCTCCTTAGACATTAAGGCAACAGGTTTGGTTGTCACACCTAAGTTGTCGAAGCAACTGTACTCTTTGGTGCTTTCAAGCAGTTCAGCTTGAGCAGAGCAATCACAGATGTGATATACGTGGTGTATAGGATCGGTGTCGGCTTTATCCATCAACCCTTTCAAGGTCCAACCCAATTTAGACTTTTCAGCAATTGGGCTATTTTCTCCCCCATATATGGATTTTATTGGAGATCCAAGAGCCGCGATATTTAAGCCTATCAGGAGTAGTGGAGTGACATTTGAATAGGAGTGCAATGACAATCCTTTCCCATGTTTGAACTGTAAACGTAGTTTGTTATCGTCAAGCGATTGAGGAGGCAACTGGAGTTTCTTGACAGAGCAAACACCTTTAAGGGGAAAAAAGCTGGACCTTCCAATGCCTGTCGCAGTCTTAGAAGATTCTCTTCGTCAGAGAATCCGCAAACCTCTTTAGTTTGATTGTAAGCAGCATAAAACAACGGCCACTCGCTGGGTTTACCATCATATTTGGGTAATTCTTTAGCAAGGCTGTTACGAGAAGCAACTTGATTCCAAGTCAATCGACGACAAGTTGAAGAACCAAAAGACAGCTGTTAACGCGCCCAGCTGTCGGAAAAGTTGTATGAGCTTGTTCCGGCAAAACAGTCACTGGATTGAGTGTTGAATTCCGTCGAAACTACTGTTTAAGTGACTGTATTCGGTTCAATAACGATTGAAGAACCGGTGTTTGAATATCGGTTCACCTTGTTGACCCGTTAGCATTCCCGTTGGAATACTGTTAGGTAGTGAAGACCCGTTATTTATATTATCGTTTAGAACAGGAGCGGTTGCATTAAATGGCGCCACAAATTGTGGTGGCAGCTGCAGCATTTGGGATAGAAGAAGAGCCTCATCCCTGAACCTGGTTGAGATCCTAGGCATTGAATATTACCTTTCGTTAAAGTCGTCATCAAACCCGTTGCATCTATGTGATCCAAAAAGCTGTGCTGTTCTCTTAATAAAGCCTCCCTCTGTCTTAAGATTTCGTTTTGCTCTTGTTGCAATTCGTCGAGACGACGAAGGCCGAGTGAACCAGAGATATTTGAGGAGTGAACAGGACTTATAAGTTGACTTTCTTGTAGATGCCCTTTTTGGAGTCATCCCGTATGCACCCGACTCACATGTGGAGAAGCTGCATTTGATACACCTGCGTTCGAACTCTCAGTGTGTGTCACAGGAATGCGCCGATTAGCAGCCCGATCAGTACCACTATTATCCTCCAGGTTGCTCACAATTGGAAAGCTTGTTGAGATAGTGAGATTGGCGGCTGCATCACAATTAGGACCCAGAACAAAATTGGCAGGTGTAGTACGCGATGAGGGTGGAATAAATTTTTTAAGATGTTAATAAAAATGCGAGAAATTTTTTGCAATAACTGAAATAACATTTAATACCGAATTTAAGAGTTATTCAATGTTAAATAAAAAGGTTAAATATAATGTTAAATAAAGCGTTAGTTAAAAAATTTAGTCTCAAATGCACCCTCTGAACGTTATCGGCGGTATGAACGTTTTTCCTCTTGCCTACTTTGCTAAATAGACTAATTGCTCCCGGTTTGCCAATTGGACCAATCAGAATGACCCACGTCAGTTCATGCGTAAGCAAGTAGGACTCAGAATAATTGCTCCCGCTTTGCTTAGTAGACCAATCACAACGCGCCACGTCAGTTCACACGTAAGCAAGTAGGACTTACGAGGATTACGTGAGTCATGCTGCCAGATCGTTCGTAACAACTTATATTTGCGGAGTTATCACTTTTTCCTTCTCATACAAATATCAGAAATTGTTCAATTTATGATTTTTAGCTTTTGCCATCGTCCAGAATAGACGCTTGTAGGCAAGGGAATGCTCGGGGAGATGTCATGGTGTTTTTCTGAATGAAACAAGTTTGCCTGTTCAAAGTCGTTTGCGTTCATGAATGAAAATATTGTTGTTGTGTGTTTTTCTACAAATTTCGGCATCGACTATGCTTATCGGCTTGTGACGCTGCTGATGCTATTTGAGACGTTTGTTGTTTTTGTAGAACAATATTTGTAGTTTATGTGGGTAACGTACACATCTACATGCGATCGCATATAAGTATGTATGTTGTGTAGGGACTATTTGCGTGGGAATGTCATACGCACATATTTACATGTGTACGCATATAAGAAAGTTTTTGTAAAGCAATGTTTGTAGTTTTTGCGGGTGGCATATCTACATATGAACGCATATCTAACGTAATTGTGTATGCATTAGTTGTGTGCCAATGTTATGCGAGCATATTTATGTACGTATGAGCGCGCACATGTTATTATTGATAAGTGATAATATGATTTGGATTCGCGAAAGCGAACATAAACACATATGGTCATAAAACATGTGATACATAGATAAGTTTTGAATGATAAAATGTACGATTAATGTACATTTATCAATATTTTAATATATTTAATTTTTTAATAATATTATGATAGTTTGTTATATACATATGTAACTACGAATATTGCTTTGAAAGGTAATTTAATTCAAATGTATTCAATTGCACATGTATTCATTAATATGCACAAAAAATTCATTCGAATACACATGTTTGCATATAAACGTATAAAAATATAAGCACAAGAGCGAACATACGTTTGTTAGCGCAATATATAGTTTTGAGCATAATTTTTATTTCACGCTCAGCTCTGTTCAAACGAAATTGTTAAAATTTCTCCTGCCGAACTGGCAGTAGTGAAACTGGCTCATCTCGACCGAGTTAGCCAAAAATATTTTTACGATCTCCGCGCCGTGAACCTTCTCTATGATAGACTTTCTCTGATATAGAGAAGGTTCAATTGCGGACAGGTGTGTGAACTGTCAAGACCTAACAAAATCCTATTAGTGGATTTCACCACTTATAGCTGAGAAGGAGAATTTTTAACAGAAATAAGTGAATCGAGCTGAGCATTGAATGAAAATTATGCTCAGAAACATACTTTGCTATTACAGGTGTATGTTGCTCTTTTGCTTATATTTTTATACGTTTACATGCAAACATATCAATTTATATGAATATCAACTTATGAATTTTTGTGAATTCATGCAAAATTGATAACATAATTATTGAATTACGCTATTTTCATGGTAATATTTGTAGTTAATGTCCAAATAAAAGCTACTTTTTAAATATATCTTATAATTGATAATATTATATAATTTCGTATGCATGTATGTATGTATACTATATATATGAAACCTTATCGTAATATCCTAAAAACATAATATATCACAATAATAATATATGTAAATCACACCTCTTATCATTTTAAACATTCATACGCATCTATCCGGCAGATATATATGTACGCAAGTACAAATCAATTTCAAATCAAGATATTATCATTTATGAGTAATATAAAAAGCGCGAGTTACATCCCATGCTAACCCAAGAACAACAGCAAACACAGATGGTGTGAAGATATTATGGTAGATAAGAAAATACATGTATTTAAGAAAACCAGAAGATATGTAAAATTAGGATATGAGAAGAAACACTGATCCTAAATAAATATTAAATGCAAATGCAGCCAGATGATAGTAATAAAGCAGCACTGTAGAATTTTCCCGCTGGTAAGAATTTTTGTAAATTAGAAGATAAGTATTTTTGTAAAACTATAAAAGCAAGAAAATCTTTGAAATAAATAGACACATTTATTCTGACACTCTAAAGAGCCGGTAGTAAACAAGGACAAATGAAATATTTCATGTCATCAAACAAACAGTCGTTGCACTCACGACTTTGATATCCTGAATCTCGTATAAATAATGGCGGAGTGTTTTCAATGCCCACTCTACGGGCAGTAATTCACGTTCATTTACAACATAATTTTCTTCACTCTTCGAAAGTGTCCGCGAAATCATATTTATTGAATGAACTTTCTGCGACTAAACTGATAGGGAGTCTTGTCTGAAACCTTATTTGATATCGAACGGCTCGAAAAACTTGTTCATGGTCGGGCAATGCAACGAGAAAACTGGTACATCGGTTACCTCGTTTTGAGTTATTTGTTTGGTTATTCATTCGTTACTACTGCCTATCATATAGGTCACCTTTTTTCTTATAAATATTTTTTTTAAATTTTTATTCTATTTNTTTTTGTAAATTAGAAGATAAGTATTTTTGTAAAACTATAAAAGCAAGAAAATCTTTGAAATAAATAGACACATTTATTCTGACACTCTAAAGACCCGGTCGTCTAAAATTGTTTCGTAATTGGCGCAGTCGGTAAACGTCTGACATAATCTTAAGATTGGTCAAACGGGTCGCTCGGATTTTCCGAAGAGAATCCACACACACAAAAAAAAATCAATTTTAAAAATAAAAATAAGGCGTTTCCGAGGCCTTAAAACAGTTTTTATAAAAAAGAGAGGAAAATTCGAACATCACCATGGCAACTATTAACTGCTCCGAGCTCCTGAAGGAAGCTTCGAGAATAAGGCCATTCAACGGAAGTGATGGTTACGACCTATCCTCATTTATAAGAGAAGTGGATGCCATACTCCGCCTCTTTAACGATAACCCATAGTTAAAGGAATTTGTTATTCTACGCTACGTACTAACGAAAATAAGTGGAGACGCCCTGAAGGTAGTCCGACCTTTAGGTCACATCGGTAACACACCGATGTGGTACGACGTAAAGGAGGAACTCATCCGGAACTTCGGTGTAAAGGAGATCTACAGGAGTCTGTACCACCAGGCAATCAACGTTAAGCACTACAATGTAAGTGAATATTTTGTAAAATTAAGGGATATTTTAGATAAAACTAATATTAAGTACGAATTTGATGGTGAGAAATCCATAGCCTTTTCACCGGAAGCCAACGAGGCATTTTTTCTAAAAACCTTCTTAAATGGAATTAGTCCTCACTTGTCCTCCAAAATTTTGAGAGGGGATATAAGAAAACTAAGGGAAGCTTTTATTGCTTAGAGGATACTGGATTAATCCTGCAAAATAAAAATAAATATAGTAACTATGGGCAGTGTTATTACCCCTCACAAAATAATTTCGATTCAAACAATAAGGTACATGCTAGTAATCCTCAGCCTTCTTTTCCAACGCAACAATGTTTTTGGGGAAATAATAGTAGAATGAATAATACTAGTAATGGTAAACCCACAACAAGCATCAGGAAATACAGATAGCATATCTGGAAAATTAAGTCCAGCAACATATTTTACGACAATTGATTTAGCCAAAGGTTTCCATCAAATTCTTATAAAAGAATGTGAGAGAAAAAAAAACTGCATCTTCTACATCGTTAGGTCATTATGAATTCATAAGAATGYCATTTGGTCTAAAGAACGGCCCAACCACTTTCCAAAGATTATTGAACTCTGTCTTAAGAGAATACATTAATAAAATATGCGTTGTTTATTTAGATGAAATTCTCATATTTAGTTCCTCTCTTCAAGAACACAAGGAAAGTATAGAAAAAGTTTTTAAAAAATTAAGAGAACACTGTTTAAAAATTCAAATCGGTAAATGCCATTTTTTTGCTAAGACTACTGAATATCTTGGTCACATTTTAACTACAGAAGGATTTAAACCGAATCCTAATAAAATAGAAGCAATTCAAAAATTAAAGCTTCCTGAAACAGTGAAGCAAATTAAATCTTTCTTAGGAGCAAAAGGATATTATAGGAAATTCATTAAAGAGTAGGCTAAAATGGCTATTGGCATGACAAAATTTCTTAAAAAGATAGTTCGTATTAATATTAAAGATCAACAATTTATAGCCGCTTTTTATACACTAAAAAGACTTTTGGTTAACGATCCAATATTAAAATATCCCAATTTCGAATAGAAATTTAAAGTTGCAACTGATGCTAGCAATTTTGCAATTGGTGCCGTATTAATTCAAGATGGCCATCCCATTTGCTATGCTAGCAGGACACTTAATGAACACGAGAAGGGATATAGCACAACAGAAAAGGAACTCTTAGCCATCGTTTGTGCAGTTAATTATTTTAGACCCTACATTTATGGTAGGCAATTCGATCTTTTAACAGATCATTTACCACTTTAGTGGTTACAAATAAAATATAAAGGAGAAGACATAAATCCTCGATTACAAAGGTGGCTTCTGAAACTTGGCAAGAAAATACATTGGAAGACTTTCTTAGCAGATTAGATGTAGATTCTGGAGAAATCTGCCGCATAAATCAAACTTTTGAAGAAGATGATAACATGAGTACAGCAGCTACAATTCACTCTCAAGTAGAAGAATTAAATGACCATATCCCTATTATTTCAATCGTTTTCAGACTCAAATTATTTTATGTAAACATAAAGTAAGAGACACTGAAAAAGTAAGTAAAAATCTTAAGATTTACATAAGCCAAGATGACATTAATAGCGAATACATGGTAGACATCTTAAGGACACATGTTAAAACTAAAAAAGCGGGAATTTTTTCAGAAATAGCTGACTCCGAATACAACAATGTTCAACTAAAATTAATAGAAATATTTGGCAATGGTATCAAATTCTTTAAATGTTTATTTCATGCCAAAGACTTGTCAGATGAAACAGCGGCATATCGGTACATTTCAAAGTACCACAAATATGAAACTGGGCATGCTGGCATAAATGAAAATTATAATGGTTTAAAACACCTTACATATATTAAAAAACTAAAAGAGTTAATACAAAAATATATAAACAATTGCGATATATGTAATAAAGTAAAGTATGACAGAAATCCGTTGAAACATAAGTTTCACATAACACAAACTCCTACTGAAATTAATGATATTGTTCATGTTGATACTTTTACATTCCTAAAGCATACTTTCATGACGACTATAGAAAAATTCTCAAAATTTGCAATGGCATTGCTTTGGAAAACAGAAATAGTTTGAHTCTTGTTGAAAAACTTAGACAATATGTTTCTATTAAAGGAAAGCCAAAAAAAATTATAGCTGATAATGAATTTAATAACGTTAATGTTAAGGATTTTTTTAACATAGAGGTTCATTTTACCAAGCCAAATAGTCATACAGGGAATTCGGATATAGAACGTTTTCATAATACAATTAGCGAAAAACTTAGAGTTGCTGAATTAGAAAATAGGACTCTCTCAGTTCAAGATAAAATGTTTAGATGTATCGAATTTTATAACAAATCGATTCATTCGGTAACTAAGGAAAGACCAATTTACATAGAAAATGGGAAAGTAAATAAAGAAATAATATTCAAAAAAATTAAAAGAAACAAAAGAAAACAATATTAAAAAACTAATGAAAAAAGAGAAAAAGTTGTAATAAATAAAGAAGAAACATTTGTTAAGAATTATGTGGCAGTACGTCATAAGAACGCACCACGATATAGGAAGCTTAAACTAGATAATGTACATATAACCAATATTAAAAGAGAAAATAAATTTGCGGATCAACTGGACACTAATATTTTTGATACTAATGACAATGGCTCCAACAGCAATGTCCATTTTAACCATCCAACCGATTCATGAAAACAGCGGATATGTGGAAATTAGTACATCCAAACGGAAATTGTAGTTTCATCAGAATTTATAATACATGCTATAGACCCTTATGAAATTTCATAATTAATTAACAACATGACTTTTAATAGAAATCTCTTGAGGCCATTACATCGCGATTTACTTAGGAATGAACTCTTAATCCTTAAAACAAAAGTCAAAACCTTAATATCTAAATCTAATCGGAATAGGCATAAAAGAGTGTTATTTAATTTGGTTGGGACAATGAATAAATATTTATTTGGAACAATGGATGACATAGATAGAAAGGATATTGAGGATCACTTAAAGGTGATTGATCAAAATATGCACAATTCTATTAAAACCTTAAACCAACTAGTTAAAATAAATAAATATATTGGAAAAACATTCAAATATTTAAAAACAACAATAGAACAAGACAGGGAAAAATACTAGATTATGAAAGAGGAAATGATAAAATACTAAAGGATGCTGCATTAGATAACATGTTTAACGATCAAATCTTACGAATACATGTCCTTAAAGAAAAAATTGGTCATATTCAAGATAGCATTGCAGCCGCCAAATATGGATTATTACATCCAGGAATGTTGACAAGTGAAGAAGTTGATATATACGAAATAGACCTATTTAAGTTGAAACATTTAAAAATGTGTGCAATTCAGTATGCAGAAAAACTGCTCCTTTTAATAGTAAAAGTACCACGAAATTCTAGCATAGTTTAATTAAAAGTTATTCAGCCCATTTCTAATGAACAAGTGAGAGAAATTACTTGAATTATGTCATTATGTTTATGTTTTACAAAAACATGTCTATTAATTAAGAACGAAATAACAGAAATTATTGAAATTGACGACGAAACATTAATATTAAAAAATTTGAAAAATACTGTCTTGTACTAGGATTGTGATCACAGGAAAGCAATACTGGAAGGAAATTATTTAATACACTACCAAACTTGTACACTAGAAATTAACAATCAAATTTTCTCCAATAAGGTAAAAATATTCCAACAAAGATTTTACTTTCCTGTAAATGAAGAAACTAATTTTACAAATAAAATTTCGTATGAAGAAATGAGACTGGACCATTTAAGGAATATAGGAAAAATAAAAGAACTTAAGTACCATAAGAAATTAATTATTCAATTTCATTTGTAATTTTTACTATTATTTACTTTTAATAAGCCTTCTCTTGTATATGTTAAGAAAACAAATGCGAATAGAAATTGTAAATAAACCTCAGGAGAATTTTGTATCTAAGGGGGGAGGAGTTACTTCCCATGCTAACCCAAGAACAACAGCAAACACAGATGGTGTGAAGATATTCTGATAGATAAGAAAATACATTTATTTAAGAAAACCAGAAGATATGTAAAATTAGTATATGAGAAGAAACACTGATCCTAAATAAATATTAAATGCAAATGCAGCCAGATGACAGTAATAAAGAATAAACAGCACTGTGGAATTTTCCCACAGATAAGAATTTTTGTAAATTAGAAGATAAGTATTTCTGTAAAACTATAAAAGCAAGAAAATCTTTGAAATAAATTTAAATTTATTCTGACAGTCTAAAGAGCCGGTCGTCTAAAATTGTTTCGTAATTCGCGCGCTTCTCTATATTTACGTACACGCATACATATGTGTGTTATTTGTATGACATTCTCACACAAACAATATACATATGCGCACGCATGTGAATCAAAAAATACAAACATTCTTCTGGAAAATAACAATAGTCCCAAAAATTATCATACATACTTACAATATGAGTACACATGTAAATATGTGCGTATGACATATCCACACAAAAAATGCATACACAACATACATACTTACAGTAGAAACTCGATTAACCGTACTAATTGTTGTCGATAGGCATTCGGATAATCGAAAATCCGGATAATCGAATGTATGAAGAAAAACAAATAGATATCAACGAAAATCAATGTTTACTAAGAAATGAACACTTACTTATGTATGTATGTACATATTTTCTTAGATTACATT
>NW_017537494.1:0-9414 GCF_001853355.1 Bactrocera latifrons | reverse complement strand
GCTGTTATATCACGAATTCGTTTCAGTTGTAGTAAACTCACAGTATCACTCTCTGTTTGTCTTTCAAACCACTTGAGAGTAGTTTCCAGGGCATGAAATGCTACATCATGAGATGGTCCTGTATCATTTTCTACGTCTATGTTTTCTTCTGTTTCATCTTCTTGCATTTCCTGCTGTTCATTTATCTGCAAAATGTTTTCTACGATTTTGTCATCAGGCTTAATCTGAAATCCTTGATCATTACTGTCACAAGTGACCTACTCCATCCAAGTCTTGCCTAAAGACTTCCTTTCAATCAAGACATATGCATCTACAACCATGTAACACCACTCCTTTGAATTCATGTCCTTAAAAAATGATAATACTACTTCTACATTATCTTCTTTATCCCCACCTACGTAGAAATTGTTTTCTATAAAGTCATTTCAATGTTTCAATAACACTTTGATCCATTTATTGTAGCAAGGATGTCACATAAGGAGGCAAAAATTTTATTTTAAACTTTCCATTTTCCCTCTCTAACAATTCAGCTGAAGGATGGGTTGGCGCATTATCCAGTAAAAGTAGCACATTTACATTTTTGTATCCTGGAGCTGAATTCGCCCGCCTAGAAGCTAAAGATTTTGAAGGAAACGACTTCCAGTTTAATCCAGTTTCATCAGAATTATAAACAAAAGATAAGTCATAGTTATTTTCATTCAAATTCTTCTTAAAATTATCTTTAAAAAGTTTGCTGCATCTACATCAGCTGACATTTTTTCACATTGTATTTCCAATTCACGAATTCCATGACGTGATTTAAATCTGTACAACCATGCGTTACTTGCCACAAATGATTCATCGCCGCCTAATTTTTTATTTAACTGTAATGCTTTTTCACAGAGAAAAGGTCCAGCTATCGGTTGCCCAGTTGATGGTTTTTGTAAAAACCAACAATACAGAGCTTCTTCTAAAAGTTCATGTTTCGGTCTCCTCATCATTTTCCGATTTGTACTCCCGTCTTCACTATCTAAGTTGCAGGTGTATAACAATATTAAATCGGTATTCTTCTTAATATCACCTATCGTGGATGTGCCTACACCATATTTTTCAGCTAACCTACGGCCGGTTTCTCCCTTTTTTAGTAAATCCATGATATTTACTTTGTCTTTAAGCGATAAAGCACCACTCTCTTACGCTTTTGCATGTTTAAATATGTAGATGTGACACGCACGTCAGAGCGGAGTCACAATTGCAAACGAACTAAAACAATAATGAAACGCGCAGAGCAGCGGCAGCGACCCCACATAGCGCGGGCGGAATATTCAAGTTCCGACACGTTCATGATTCCATAATTTCGACCTGTGGGTACATATAAATTGGTCGCGGTTGGTTGTCCGGATAATCCCGAATCCATATAACTGAGGGCCGGATAAACGAGTTTCTACTGTATATGCTTTCACATGCAGATATGTCAGCCCCAAAAATTACAAATATTGTTCTTCAAAAACAACAATCGTCTCCAATAGCATCAGAAATCATGAACGCAAACGTACTTTCAAAAAGCATATTCGATTCATTCATAAAAGCAGGCGCATTACATCTCTCCGAGCATGCCTTGCCTGCAAGCGTCTTTTCGCGACAATTTCAAAAGCCAAAAAAAATAAATTGAGTATATTTCTGAAATATATGAGAAGGAAAAAGTGTCAACCCCGCAAAAATAAGTATTAAAATATATTAGAATAAAATTGACAACATAGTTTATTTGTCGATTTTCAATTCAAGAAATGTTTCAAAGAAAATATTCAATATTCCTCTGATTCATGTGTACAGTCAATCCCAGCTAAGTAGTACTCCGCTTAAATAAAAATCAAATCCCTCCCTCATCATTTTTAACAGCATTTTTTTTGAAGGTGGCACATAACCAGTATTGACTGTATTTGTCAGGGAATGTGAAAAATATTTTGTAATTCTGAAATATTTTTACGCAGCTGCGTTGAAATGTATGCAAGCTCACGCATAAACATATGTACATATTTGCGCTGGGTTGTAGGCGAAGTGTACAGCTTACAGGTACAGCTTGGATTTTCACATGGCTGTGATGCTTTGCCGTCGCGTCAGTCCTTAGACACATTGACATTTTGACAAAACGTGAAGATCGGCCATTGGTTGTCCGTGACAACGGGGTTTATGTATGAAACAATGGGTGTATATATTTACATAAAAAATTGTGTTTACAAACTTTCTGCGAATGATTCTTTCAAATTTGTTTACATGAACACAAAAYTACATACATATGTGAATATGTGAACTTTATGCGTACGGTTTTTTTTAAATCTGTTTACATGTACACATAATTATATGCATATGACTTTTAAGATTTTATCAAAACGGGATTTTATCAAAAAAATTTTTATCATTACGGTTATGGTTTTAGAAATCTGTTTATATGTACACATAATTTCATCCATATGCGAATATGTGCGTCGAATTGGTCTTTAAAATGTTATCAAAATCTCGAATGCTCAATATATACATACATAGTATATTTATATTTATATATATTACTTAGGTAATAATGGAAATATGACTTTATTATAAATTCTAACAGATTTAGTTGAATTTATCATTAAATAGGTCAAATTTCACATACCTACATAAATACGAATGAACTTTATTATCAAATATATGGAGAATATTTATAAATGATATCCATAGTCGCTTGCGCATTGTAAATATGCGAATCTGTAAGCGTACATTTCTAAACATTGAAATTATCATAATTTTTCTCATTTATCACTGAAAATGCTCAATTCTGCTATTTTTGTTGCTTCTGTTAAATATTGGTGAAATCCGCTAATAGAAAAGAGTACCCTCCAAAAAATGAAATATCGTAAATTTAACAACGCGGTGAACTTTCTCTACAGAGAACGTCTATAATAGAGAAGGTTCACGGCGCGGAGATCGTAAAAATATTTTTGGCTAACTAGGTCGAGATGAGCCAGTTTCACCACTGCCAGCTCGGCAGGAGAAATTTTAACATTTTCGATTGAACAGAGCTGAGCGTGAAATAAAAATTAGTCTCAAAACTATATATTGCTCTAACAGACGTATGATCGCTCTTTTTCTTATATTTTTATACGTTTATATGCAAACATGTGCATTCGTATGAATTCTTTTTGTGCATATTAATGAATACATGTGCAATTGTATACATTTGAATTAAATTATTTTTCAAAGCAATATTCGTAGTTACATATGTATATAACAAACTATCATACTATTATTAAAAACATTAAATATATTACAGTAGTGAAAAATGTACATTAATAGTACATTTTATCATTTAAAGCTTATCTAAGTATCACATGTTTCATGACCAAATGTGTTTATGTTCGCTTTCTCGAATTCAAATCATATTATCACTTATCAATAATAACATGTGCTCATATATACATAAATATGCTCGCATGACATTGGCGCACAAATAATGCATATACAATTACATTAGATATGCGTTCATATGTAGATATGTCACCCGCAAAAAGTACAAACATTGCTTTACAAAAACAACAATCGTTTATATCGTTATATGCGTACACATGTAAATATGTGCGTATGACATTCCCACGCAAATAATCCATACACAATATACATACTTATATGCGATCACATGTAGATATGTATGTATGTACATTTATGTGAGTTAGTGAAGAGACGTGTTTTTTTTTTTTGGTGCTCCGTTTATGGCACCAAGGAAATAATCCAAAATTAGTTCCTAAGCGCGCGGAAATACACACAGTGTCCAAAACAACTCAACGAAAACAGAAATTCGAGCATAAAAAAGCTATAAAAGCGGTGAGTGTTAAATCACTTTATAAATATCTATTTATTTGGGAGGAGGTTCGCACAAAGGGAAATCGCGAAGAGCGCAATTTCTAGCTCTCCCTTTACACACCTACTTGGATTCCACAATCCACAGTCCACACAAAGAGGAATTCCTGGGGATTACACCTTGAGGAATGTACGAGCAACAGCTGCATTAGTGGACTGGTATAGGAATAGCTAAGGAAATATCAACTAAACCTAAAGCAGTCCATACATTACTGGTAACAAGGAGGATCATAGTCCCTTCACAAGGAGCAGTAAGATCCCCCGATCACCTGATCGACAAGGCGCACAGACGTTAAAAGTCACTACACCAACGACACAAGAAGTGACTCCAACAAACACGGCCTCGCACAATGTGACTGAAATAAATAGCGTCACAATGATAACTAAAAAGGCTACCGCAGCCGAGCTGCCAACACAAGGCACCACTAGCAGCGAAAATGCAATAAGTGCGAGCGTAGGAGAGAGCGCACTTAATGATCTGCGCACACTAATAGAAGAGCTAATCGCGCTCACCCATGGCCAAAAACAAAGGCATTTTAACCAACACATGCGTAACATAATCGACAAGATCTCGCAACTGCAAAAACAAGCAGTAGCAGAGATAAGAGAGTCGGCTATCCACCCAATCGCCCAGGCGAAAAGAGGTCGCAGTACACTCACTGAAGAACCAATGGTTGACGAGCAGACCCTACAACAAAACAAACGATCATGCATCAATTCGCCAAAAACACGAGCAAGAACAAGCTTAATTGGTCAGTTCAAACGATCAATGATAAGTTCTTAAATATTTGCCACGACAAAGTCGCCAACAACAAAAATATTAAGCACACAGCTAGCGAAAGGGCCTGATAATAAGACAACAACAAATAATCCTATGGAGGAACAGTGGAATGTAGTAGCTAAGAAAGCCAACCAGAAGACAGCAAAATTACCACAAACAAAACCACAAGCGATTTTAATTTAAAAAAAAGTGGACCTTTCCTATGCGGAAATTCTAAGGAAAATCAAGTCCGACGCAACACTAAGCGGATTCGGAAATAACGTCACCAAGATACGCAAAACGCAAAATGGTGAAATGTTGCTACAACTCAGCGGAACTGGGGATCCCAACCGACTCCCAGGAGAACATGAAGAAGTGTCTAGGGGATCAAGCCCACGTTAAACTTCTGACCCAGGAGACCGTACTGGAGTTCAAAGACCTTGATGAAGTTACAAGCAAGGAAGAATTCCTTTACGCCCTACAGAGAGAATTAGGTAACACTGAACTGACGATCTCCACAATTAAGAACTTAAGAAAGTCCTATGGAGACACCCAAACAGCTCTCATTAAACTCCCGGTTGAGGCAGCTAGACAGCTTCTACTGACTAGAAAACTAAAAGTCGGATGGCTAAACTGCCGCATACGAACATACAGACAACCACAGCGGTGGATTAAATGTCTCGACTATGGACACACTGCAAAAGTCTGCAGAAATGAGGTCAGGTCCATGCTCTGTAGAAGATGTGGCGAAGGGTAGGTCCAGGCAAAATATTGCAACAACAAGCCAAAATGTTTGCTCTTCTTGAAAGCCGGTACAAAGGAAATCGATCACTTTTCTGGAAGCGTTAGGTGCCCAGTATACTAGAAGGCAGCTCAGCATGTAATATGAGGTTTCTACAACTGAACGCAAACCACTGTCAAGCGGCTCATGACTTATTAAAACAGTCAGTTGCCGAAAAGCAAATTGGTGTGGTTCTACTAAGTGAACCTTATAAAATCGGACAAGGCGTAACCTGGATAAGTGACACCCGAAATAAAGCGGCTATATGGAAATGTAACCCTAACGCTGCGCAACTGGAAGCACCCTTTTCTTCTGATGGTTTTGTTCGATCAACAACTAATGATATCAATGTATATAGCTGCTACTTACCCCTAGCCTCAACGACGAAGAATATCGCCGTATTATCGACAACCTTGTGGCCGATGCCAGATGCAAAACGAAAGTTATAATAGCTGGCGACTTTAATGCCTGAGCTATCGAATGGGGTTGCAAAAGAACCAACAGCAGGGAAAAATCTTACTAGAAGCTTTCGCTTCTCTTTATCTGGAGCTAACTGGCGACCCACAACGTTCGACCCAGAACTTTTTGAGGAAGTCTTCAGGCCATTTACTCTTCCCGATGATTTGTTGACGTCTAACAAAGCTGCTTACTCGATTATGAGCTGTATTAAAAGGGCAGTCGACGCTTAAATGTCTAAGTTATCTCGACGCAAACTCCATTCCCCAGTGTATTGGAGGAATGAGACGATCGCAAGACTACGTAAAGAGTGCCAGAAAGCAAGGCGGTTATACCAAAGGTCGCGTGGTACACCTGAACACATCACTCTCCAAAAATATTTTAAGGAGAAAAGAAAATTATTAAAACAATCAATTAAGAAAAGCAAAAAGGAATGCTTTCTTAAACTGTGCGACGATGTCGAAAACAACGCTTGGGGACTCGCTTACAAAACGGTAATGGGAAAAACTCCCACTCCATCAGGAGATCGTGAGAGTGCCACAAACCCAGGCTATCCTGGCTGTTTCGAATGAAGAAGTCCGAGAAGCATGCAAACGGTTAAACCCATCTAAAGCCCCGGGACCAGATGGAACTCCGAATATAGTGCTTAAAACAGCGATTGATAGTAACATAGACCCCTTTCTAACTATGTATAATACATGCATCCAGGAAGGCCGCTTTCCCACCATATGGAAAAGGCAAATCCTGACACGCTTGTCAAAACCCAACAAACCAATGACCGAACCGTCCCACTTCCGGCCCCTTTGCATGTTAGATTCCGCTGGAAAGATTCTGGAGCGGATCATATACCAAAGGCTAAGTAAGGCAATCGACGATGCCGAAAGGCAAGATCCACAATAGCAGCTGTAAACTTAGAAAAGACCCTGGCTGAACGGGCTATAAGCGGGAAAAGGTGAAAAGGAGGCAAAATACAGTACTGTATGGTTGTAACCCTGGATGTAAAGAATGCCATTAACTCGGCGTCCTGGAGCAGTATATTGAGTGCACTAAAAAGCTTATCCGTGCATCAATACCTTTACAACATAATAGTAAGCTATTTCGAGAATAGAACTTTGAGCTACAACACAAGCGAAGGCTCTAAACAATATAAAGTCCCTGGTGGAGTACCCGAAGGATCTGTTCTTGGGCCGCTATTATGGAACGTCATGTACGACGGAGTACTGCGACTGAATGTACCCAAAAACGTTCATATTATTGGGTTCGCAGACGATATCGCTGTTGTGGTTATAGCAAAAGATATACACGATATAGTTTCGATAACCAACAGAAAAATAGCGTTAATAAGCGATTGGCTCGAAACTAACGGACTGAACCTAGCGGAGAGCAAGACCGAAGCGGTACTCATCACTGGCAGAAAAGTCCGTGAAGTTGCCACGTTCAATACAAAGGGTGTAAGCATCACGACACAACCGGCAATTAAATACTTGGGAATCATACTTTATGCAAGGATGTCCTTTAAGGAACACTTAGCATATACAGGCGAAAAAGCTACAAAAGTGTTCAGAGCCTTGGCCCGGCTAATGCTCAATACCCGCGGGCCAGAGCAAACTAGAAGACGACTATTAGCTGGYGTGCTAAAATCAGTCGCGCTGTTCGGCGTCCAGATATGGGGAAAAGCCCTAGAAGTAAAATCATATCGCCGCGGCCTTTTTTCGATATATGCCACTTGCGCGCTAAGAGTATAAGCAGAACATACAGTATCGAAAGATGCTGCTCTAGTTATGGCAGGCTTACGCCCTTTAGACCTCCTGGCTAAGGAGACTCAATGCTGCACAATTGAAAGGTTACCGCATAATACATTAAAAGAAATAACAAGGGCAGAGACAGTAGATCAATGGTAAAGACGCTGGGAGGAAAGCGGTGGACATTCCGACTGATCCCCAATGTCGTACGATGGTTAACTAGACAACACGGTGAGGTGGATTTCCACGTTTCGGGCACGAAAACAACGATAGATATGATTATTGCGGAGGCGATACCGTAGAAAATGTGAAACACATATACTTTTATTGCCCAAAATATTATCATGAGAGGCAACGCCTAAAAAATGCGTTCGGTGTAGACCCAACTCCCGATAACTTGATAAGCCAAATACTCGAATCGGGAGAGAAGTGGAAAGCTGCTTGCGAAGTTGCAGCCAGGGTTATGAAATCTCAACGTGTCAGCGAACAGCGGCGGAGAAGAGAGCTGATAAATGTAACGAACACCACGACTCAAACACACAAACATTGACGTGACGGGAAGGGTTGGCGACGAACAATGTACGAGGGGGGTTATCAGACCAACAGAGGTGGGGCCAAGTAAATGCAACTTGTAACTGAATGCATTTTGACCATCACGTACGCATGAGTGTTACTCAACCATCCTCCCGACGTAATACTTGACGGTGGTACCGGGGGGAACAGTACATGACGGTAGGAGGTTTAGTTCGGATTAAAGTTCCACACTGACATGGGGTCCCAGGCTTTCGATGCTCCTCCTCGTAAAAAAAAAAATAATAAAAATGTAGATATGTATGCTACTGGCATAAAGTACAAATATTGTTCTACAAAAACAACAAACGTCCCAAATAGCATCAGCAGCGTCACAAGTCAATATGGCAGATAAATAGTCGATGCCCAAATTGTAGAAAAGTACACGATAACAATATTTTCATTCATGAGCGCAAGCGACTTTCAACAGGCAAACTTGCTTCATTCATAAAAACAAATACCATGACATCTCCCCGAGCATGCCTTTGCCTACAAGCGTCTTTTCGCGACGATGGCAAAAGCTAAAGGTCATAAGTTGAACAATTTCTGATATTTGCATGAGAAGGAAAAAGTGACAACCCCGCAAATATAAGTATTCAAATATATTAGAATAAAATTGACAACGTAGATTATTTGTCGATTTTCCAGTCTAGAAATKTGCCAAAGAAAATATTCAATATTCTTCCTCTGATTTATGTGTACAGTGAATCCCGTTTAAGTAGTACTCCGCTTAAATGAAAATCAAATTCTCAACACTCTTAACAGCCTATATTATATCTTGCTGCATCTCACGGTTTGTTTGTTGAAATACATAGAAATTATTGTTTTAAGTACCACTCGCTTAAGTACCCGCACTCGCCTTCGTGCCATATTATATTCCTAGTTTTAACAAACCACAAAAATATGTATCTTAGATTGTTGCACATAACGGGGATGAACTGTACCTGTCAAAGAATATAAAAATATTTTTAGGCGGCTTGCAAAAATCTGCGTCGACATGTATTCAACTTCACACACAAACATACATATATACGCTGGTTTGTCGGCGAAGCTGTACAGCGGCAAGGGAAGCGGAGGCCGATTGTCGTTGGTTTATTTTTTTAATACGCCTTTATTAGCTTCACTTGTATGTATGTATGTATGTATATATGTATGTGTGTATGTTTGTAACTTTTTTAAGTGGTACTGATACGTAGAATATTTGAGCGACACTGTAGGCGACAGTAAGTTTA
>NW_017537493.1:72992-82719 GCF_001853355.1 Bactrocera latifrons | reverse complement strand
GAGTTGGAAAACCATCTTTTTTGTACACCGGAACAGAAACCAAAAAATGTTGTGCATCAAGCTGCGTTACATTGTTAAATTCAACTTTATTTTCATTTCAAAACACATAATTTCCCGCAGGACAAGGGCTGCGGGGTCAGCTAGTAAATTAATAATTATAGTGAAAACCTAAACTTACTTTTGAAATGCACTGTCGGTCCGTTTGATTATTTTCAAATATTATGCCAGTATTGCTATTGAGCATGACAAAATARTGTTGCGTAARCTAATTTAAACTCCTTTTTACTACTATATATATATTGCTAATTCAAAAAATAGTTCCTTTAAGAATCCTTTTTATTTATAAACTTAGATTACAACTAAAAAATAATATGGTAAATCTGTTAGGATAGTCAAACACTCCATTTGGGAACGAGTAGGATCCCTGATCGCCGGCGTATAGCTAAATTCTGACAAATAAAAGGTAGTTTGTGATTGCAAAAATTTATACTTAAAATATAGTAAACATGGCTATTATAATTATCTCTTGATTTATCTTACAATAAAAAATTGTGTTTTACTGTTCAGACGAATTATTATGATATATAATGCCAAATTTTTCGACAATATTTATCTCTTTTGGGCCACTCATTATCAAAAATAATTTCCCATTTGTCCATGAATAAGTTAACAAAAACGCTTAAAAATATATAGCATATTTATTTATATCAAGAAGATATAATTAAAACTTTTGATAACAGCATTAAATTTATTCTATAAGCTAAATTTAAAATAGTATTTATAAATGTATACATATAGTACTGTACCCTTATTCACCAGAGGTGGCTATGATGTTTTTATTCTGACAGTACACTTGAGGGGTAGGTAAAGGACTGTGAATGGGACTTTCTCTACTCCCTTGTACCATGCTCAGAAGCGTCACCGACTTTGTGTTCGAGGGAATAGTTTACCAATCGTGGAATTTGTATCTGAGAAGTGTTTTTCAGATTGTTTGCGAACTGGGACAATTTTTCTAAGCGAAGAGKTTTCAATTTTTCATCCCAGTCATTTCAATCTAGCCAAAATTCTTGTATTAAGATTTTCGCCTGTATCATAATTGGCAAAAGCCATCCTGCGGGGTCGAAAAGTTTTGTCACCGAGGATAAAATCTGTCTTTTTGGTAAGGCGGATAATGCGAATATGGACTCAGTCGTGTATGAAAACTGGTCCGATATCAAATTCCATTAAATACCCAGAGTTTTTGATGTACTTTCCTTTTCGAATATAAGGAAAATAGTGTGCAACAAATTTTCGTTTGATATATTTTTTTAGTATATTTGGGTGAATTGCCATAATATTTTTTAAAGGAAACGCTGTGGATTTGTGAGCTTTTATTACTTGTGATAAAAAATAAAATTGTATGTGTGTGGACGTCTGAGTTTTTAACACTTTAGTTGCCAGAGGAAATTCTGACTTTGTGTTTTCTGCCTAATGGTTTTTGAGTCATTGGAGACAACTCTTACTTTTGTTGGTTTTTTATCTGGCTGAGCTGATCTGCCGCTGACGATAGTTATACCCTGAACAGGGTATATTAAGTTTGTCACGAAGTTTGTAACACCTAGAAGGAAGCGTCGGAGACCCTATAAGGTATATATATAAATGATCAGTATGTTGAGCTGAGTCGATTTAGCCATGTCCGTCTGTCCGTCCGTTTGTCTGTCTATATATGAACTAGTCGTTCAGTTTTTAAGGTATCGTTTTGAAATTTCGGAAACTTTAATTTCTCTTCAAGAAGCGACTAATTTGTCGGAACTGCCGATATCGGATCACTATAACATATAGGAGCAATAGAAAATAAATGATCGTAATCAAATGCTTTCATGGGAAACTTCCTCATTTAACAATATCTCTTCACGACATTTGACATGGATTACTGCTTAACGTAATAACATAATCTCCGAAAAAATTGTTTACAACGGATTACTATAGCATATAGCTTCCATACAAACTGGACACATAGTTAATAAAAGAAATGCACTTGTGAAGAGTATATTAGTTTTGGAGCAGCAGAAGATAACGTTTTTTCTTGTTTCCACTGGGTTCTAAATGGAGGTATTCTTCTAACACACTATCATATTCTGATTTGAGCTAACCTACCTAAGTAGGTTTATTTCCATACTTCGAAACAGCTGTATTGCAGAGGTGCGAGAATGACCTAAGGCGAGTGGGTTAAGAAATTGTTGCTTAAGTGGTAGTCGCACGACGTACCGACCATTATCTGATGTAGAAGTTGTGGCTTTGTAAAAGTTCTCAAAATACTGATCTTCAGGTGTTTTAACTGATATGGGGGGAAGTTCATCTAATTCAAAAAATGTCTTCAATTGTGAATTGAAAACTACTCGTTTGAGATTTCCTCAACCAGAGTTGACCTCAATCGCCGGATCTCAATCCTTTTCATAATCTGTGGTATATAACAAATAGAAGGATAGTCAGAGAAGGAGTGACTGGAGATAAAAACAAATTCTTCGAAGCTGAAAAACAAGCCTGGCTAAGCATTCCACAAGTAGTTATTAACAATATAATAGCTTCTATGCCAAATAGATGTAGTGAAGTAATAAAAAATTATGGTTACGCTATAAAATATTAAATAACAATCATTATTCCAACATGTTTTATCGCACTGAATATTGAATATGTTTAATTTTTTTCGTATAAAATGGCAAGGAATCAAATAATTTCTACGGTTTTGTATGTTTTCATAAAATAAATAGTTATAGTTATATTCAAATTTGAGTGATTTGTTTATACATATATAAAATGATAATTTCGAGAATAGGAGGTTATAATGTAATTCGTTGATATGAGTCCAATATGTTTTGTCCGACACTGTATATAAATATATATGTATATGTTTTTTGTATATATAATTTTTTCCTTTTTTATATATGATCTTTTCAAATTTTGTTAAGTGCTAATAAGAGCTCGTTTAGAGATCACTGCAGTTTGTACATATATATAGTATGTATAACGCTTTTATATGTAATCCTGCTTGTTTTTGGCGGTCAAAGAACAAGGAGTATTGCGGGGTGTACGTAAATGCGGACTTTGAAGCGATATTTATGTATAGTAAGTGTGGTTAATTTTTTTCCAACGGAGTGGAGGTCTTTCTCTTTCTCTGCTTCCCCCGGCGGGGTGCAGAGGTTTGGACGATGACGTTGCGAGTTTTCGAGAGAAAAGTTCTGGGAAAGAGTTTTAGGCCCTTTGCACGTTGGCCACGGCCAATATCGCATTCGATAGAACGATGAGCTATATGAGATATATAATGACACTAGAGGACCCGTCCACGTTTTACTGTGCCTGATACACAGGTAGTACAACTAATATCATTTATATGATTTCCATTATTTAGATTATAACTATTAGAAGAGAAAGCAATTCGTGCGTTAAGAAGAAGAGTATTTGGGCTGTGCACCAGTGAAATCAATCGAGTCGAGTCGACAGTCAGCCTAGTGGACTGCATATTATGAAACGGTTCTCTTGCGTGACAAGACAAAAAATCGGCTGGCAAGGTTATGGCATCAGTCTTTTGGGATGCACGTGGTATACTATTCATCGAATGATTACTGAGTCAGTTTTAATTCATTCTGCTGTGCATTTGGTTGCAGTTCTATTTCACTACCCAATATTTAGCAAATTTATTATTTTTTTTGACTTCATCGTTACCGTTTAAGTATTGCACTGCTCTGTGCAATGCTTCGAAAAGATTGTTGTATATCTCAAATTTTTTATCAACACTTCACTTACATATGCCGCTATATTTTTATTCTAGCTATAGCGTTTGGTTCGTTATGAATGCATTTGCGTCCTTCGCCCATAATCTAACAAAGCATCCGCAAAGCCTTGACGACGCTTGTTATGCATTCTTGTTCTATCCAATAGTTAGAGGGTATGAAAAAAATTTAATGGCTACCCATAGATGTACTGAATCACCAAATTTATTACTTAAGAACGAACAACCCTATCCACATTATGAAAACTTGCTGTTGGTGTACAGATGTCGCCTTTTAAGGTTTGAATATTGGATACTGCGATGGTAGCCCAATCTATCGGATCCAATGTAAACGTTCCAAATTAGCAATTAATTACAAATGAAAAATTAATTTAAAAAACATTTTAGAGTRGACCAAATTGTGAATCTAAACCATTCTCGAATCTCCTTAAACACATACAAAAAATTTCGGTCCAGCCGTCTAGGAGCAGTTCAGTTACACACGGTCAGAAGATTTTTATATATAAAGATTGGCATAGTTCAGCGTGTTATAAGACAGCGGCTACGCTGGCTATGTCATGTCGTACATATGGACGATAACACTTCAGCTCTGAAAGTATTGGACGCAGTGACCACCGGGGGAAACAGAGGAAGGAGAAGACCYCCACTCCGTTGGAAGGACCATGTGGAGAAAAACCTGGCTTCGCTTGGAATATCTAATTGGCGCCACGACTGATCGTGTGCCGTTTTTTGTTTTTTTAAGTAGGAGGAAGCATCGAAAGCCGGAGTGGGAAACTTTAATCCGCTAAACCTAACCTACTCCCATCTCATGCCTCTCAAACGGGACCACTTTACAAAGTATTACTTCATGGGAGAGAAGAAGACATTTAAGTCTCCTCTATTGTACGGACTGACGGACGTCTGATATCTTGTAAATGTCTGAGTCTTGTCATAATTAGAGCTGCCACTTCGCACATAAGTGCAGTAAAATTTTCCTCCATGAGACTACCTCCTAATGTGGTTTTTAGAGTTTCTTTTATAATTTAAAACTTAGGGCGATGAAAGTGAATGTGTTCAGAGWCCTCTATACAATCTGAACACGTCGGACAATATGGACTAAAGTCATGACGATATTTGAATAGGTAGCTTCTAAGGCACCCACTGAGTATTTGGGTCAGGTAGAAGTCCAAGTTCCCATGTGGTTTATCTATCCACGAATGCGATGCTTTTCATTATCTCCTCTCTTTTGGCTGCGGTAGACGTCTCTTGTAAGTTATATATTCCCACGAATTCATCTCCTATTATATCAATCGGCGCCATACTGGCTAATATCTCAGCACCGCCGCATATGTACATATGAATATGCGTATTCGTAATATTCCCAACGTAAGAAAATATTTATTTAACGAAGAGATCGAAGGTATTTTTACCATCTGCCCTTATGTTTAAGACTTTAATATATATGTATGTAAGTGTATACATGTAAATGCGAATTTTATCCTTTTCCAATAGAATATACCTGAAATGCAAAATAACGTAACAAAATTTTCTTAARTTTACAGTGGCATGAATGAAACACGAAATAAAATGGAACATGAGTGAAAAAAATTATATTGGTTAAAACTGGTTGGCTTTCGCCAATAATGAAAACACAATTCTGAACAAATCCTAGAGCGGTGGTGGGCTACTAAACGCCAAATTAGTGCACATGCACTGAAACATAATAWAACATAGTTGTATCAAAACGTCGAAAAATCGACACCTTTCATACATTTTCGAAAATAAGTAAGAGCCCTAAATCTAGGGCTAAGGAGTACCCATTCTGGCCACATCTGAGCCAGGCGTGGATTTAATAACCTTTATAAGCCGATCACGCAGAAAAGGCAAATAATAAAAAACTAGTTTAACAAGCCGATGGTAAAGAAATTTGAAATAAGAACACAAATCTTAACCTATCAAAGAAACAACCACAAATACAATAAGTATGAAAAGCAGTTACAAACTCATAAATCCGTAAAATAAAGCTTCTTATTGTAAGCACGTAAAACCAAACATATGTATACACCAAATACTAAGTATGTTTAAAACCAAAGCTGTTTAGAACATTTATAGCATGTATTCTGTTTCCTCGGCTACTCTACCAGCAGCACGCCGAAATACAGGTAACAAAGTCATACTAGGCAAAATATTCGCCTAGGGGGCCCAGGATGTTTAAATGAGTTAAGCATCCACCCCCTCTACACGGTAAAACTGGCGCATCCTAATGCAACAGCGCAATTCACCACAGGTGATTACTACAACACAACTCACCACACCTCTACCACTAAACAAAAAGGATGGAMAGCAGGATAGGAAACATTATTCCTAACATACAATTCGCACATCAACATTCGTAAATTTTCTTTTCTTTCGACACCCACCCCGCGCGCTACAATTAACCACATACACAAAATYGGATCTATCCTGCATACGGCGTATCACGATTAACTCGACCGGGATCCTGACATCGTCTAATTTTCATCTGGATACGCTTTTTATTCGATCGTATCTTGGCATGTAGCGAATGCCTTTATATACTTATTATACATTTTTATTWTTATGTGAAGTGTCAAAATTACTCCCTTTTAATAAATTAAGTTGTATTAAAAAATATAAGAATACAAATTTCTTGCCCCCATTTAATYATGGTCCTCCGAGTCATTCCGCACCGGTGCAGTGCGGTGAAGTGATAAAATTAATATCTAATTACTTTTTATATATTTGTAACATTTACAACAAATAGACAAAAAACAAAAAAGTGCAGTGGAATGAAACAAAAAAAAAATCGTTAATATAACAAGAACAAAAAGTCAAAAGTGCAAAAACTAAAACTTCAGTGACAAAAACATAATATACAAAAATGTACAAACACAAAAAAACTTAAATTGGCCGCGAAAAATGAAAGCAATAAAACAAACATAAAAACAACAGAGAGAATATCGGGCGCGAAACCTTGAACAAAAACAACTCACAAAACGCGGGCGAAACTTAAAGACAAACTAAATTATATAACAAATTAGATTAGATGCCACTGTTTTCCAAATCCTTTTAAAATCTCTAATTTTTTCAATAAAAATATAATAACATTTACATACAAATATATGGCAAAGAATCTGCCAGTGACACTGAACAAAATCTCATATATTACATATTAACACATTAGTACTAACAAATATTCAAAGACCATATGGACAACTATCCGGCAATACCGGAATACTAGTATACTAAATTTATGTTTAATAAAAAGGAATTTTGTTTGTATTTTCACAATGTCGCAAACGGAATTATAATATAATATAATGTTACACAATTTAGTTTAAATAAAAATAAGTGTCGACAAACGCGGCGGGGAGAATCCTGTTCCAACTTGCTGGAGCCGGCGATGAAGTTCTCGCGGATGGAGGTTCAAAATCTAATAGCGGTAGAGTAGCGGCGTAGTGTCTCAGCGAATGTTGATGTGCTGCTTGTYTTGATCGAATTGCCTTTTCCATCCTGTTGTCCATCCTTTTTGTTTAGTGGTAGAGATGTGGTGAGTTGTGCTGTAGTAATCACCTGTGGTGAATTGCGCTGTTGCAGTAGGATGCGCCAGTTTTACCGTGTAGAGGGGGTGGATRCTTAACTCATTTAAACTCTGGTTTATATCTGATCGCAGAACTTAAAAATGTTGAACATATGTAATATTATGTATGTAATTTGAAGTACTGAAGCGTATTCAATAAGACACTCAATTTCGAATTTTTTGATGATGCGTTATTTTGCATTTCATGTGACGATATGTATGTTGGTATCTTGTTTTTTTGTTGTAATTTTTTCAGTTTTAGCTTTGGATTGTAGCTTTAAGGTCCGTTTACAGCTTTAAAGTAATTGCTCAAGAAAAAAAATACATTCTTTCTTCAAGTAATTTCGGCAGCTGGTTACGCATTGGAACTGATCCACATTAGAAGAACAAGAGAGAAGAGAAGAGAGAATAAACAAAAAAAAAATATATATAAACTTTGTGCGTACTATGTATTTAAGAGTATAGTAACATAAATATTTTTATTGCGATTTTACGGATGTTGTTGATGATTGGTAAGTTTTATACAACATTTCAAAATGAAATATACTTCATATTTAGGATGATTTTAAAGATTTACTTTAACTTTCTTTCAAGAAACAATTGTTGATTTCATGTTTGCCATATTCGCATTTTATTAAAAAAATGTATTAAAAATTTGTACCAGATTGCTTTAGAGCTGCATACTAGCACAAAAAAATTTACCACAGGAAGCAATYCTGCTTACTGCTTTAAGAAGCAAAAGGGGTATTGCGGGAGAATAGTGAAAGTAGACCGCAAGAAGCAGCAATAATATTCTTGTAAAAGTTTGTTTGACATTTTTTAATTTTTTTTGTTTTTTAGAATATTGGTTTTTTGTTTATTCCGTTTCCCTTGTTAAGGTATTGAAGAAATGAAAATGCCGATATCTTTTTTTAACGTACTGCTACCCGTTTTTTGGAACTGTTTAAACAAGTTACAAACATCCATATGTGTGGTACAAAAATTAAAACGATACACTTACTTTTTTTTTTTTTTTGTGTTTGAGGGGAAAAGTAAAGGGGTACGTCTCCTTTGTTTGCTTTTATGATCAGAAGCCTCCTTTCCTAATGACCGTCAGCTGCTCCCTGTTTTTCCTGTGCTAGCCTCCTTTGTTAGTAGTGTGCAGGTCTCGTGTGATGTGCATGTGTGATGTCCAGGTGTGTTATTGTGTTTTGTTATATATTGTTTTAGTTTCATATCGCGCCCGTTTTATTTATTTGGTCTTATTTTTGTAACACGCCATTTGCTATTTTATGTTAGAGTGTGGTATATATATACGTGTACTTGTTTGTATATTTTTCTATGCCACAGCACTTCATTCTTGGCTGCATTTTTATTTTGGGATCACTGCACTGCATATTTTATATACCTATGCTTTTATACTTTATAACATTATTTTGGGCACCACAATTTCACCACGTCTTCTGTCTTTATACTTCGTTTTTGTTGTTGTTGTTTTAGGTTACTCCACTATATGTATTTTATGTATTATTTTCCTCAGTTTTGTAACCTGTCACCTCACTGCCTTTTGTTACCTTTTTTTATTTTTTTAAATGCACTTTTGTCCACTTTTTTCTCAGCTATATTTTTGAGTATCTTATTTATAAGATTTTATTTTTTCTTCTARATTTTTTTCCACTTCACTTTGATGATTGTATCACCGTCTTTTATGTTTTTTTTTTTAACCAATAGTGCTCGAAGGACCAAGTAAAATTTGAAGGATTTCGCGGCACTCACCTTGTAATCGAAGAAATGAAAATGCAAAATTTGGAAAGAAAGTTGAAACTAAAAAGGCCCGGAGGAACGCATACGATTTGATGCGAGTTCGTATCGAAACCATAAGAGAAGATGCTCCGTCCGTTGGTTTTTATTGTAATTTTTTAGTATGGTGTCCTCATATGTGTTATATTCGTGATGTGGTGGTATTTGTGTGCGCGTGATGTGGAGTGTATATGATGTGTGTAGTGTGGAGGTCTGGGACTCATCTAGCCAACGTGAAAACATATTTCAGCACTATTCCCACTGTGTTGAGTTTGTTTATTAATTGTGGCAAACTGATGGAAGAAAATTGTAAGTAAAATTAAAATATGTRTTAAAAGTGTAAATGAAAATAAATTAATGCAAAATATTTGTTATACTAAACCGATGCATGTACGCAGCAGCATCTAATAACATACATGCAGATAATAGTCCAATCGAACAGCCGACAGCGCAGGTATAGTAAACGAGCTTGGCAGAATTCGAAAGGAGTAGATCCAGGTATAATTTTGAGAACTTGTCCTTTTTTCAATGAACTGGAAGACATATTTGGCTACAAAGAGTTTCAATCCAATGCATTTGTTTTTTGCCTATGCACCATATAG
>NW_017537493.1:71295-72807 GCF_001853355.1 Bactrocera latifrons | reverse complement strand
GTTCCAAGATAGACGAAATTATCTACAACTTCAAAGCTATGACTGTCAACAGTGACGTGAGTGCCAAGTCGCGAGTGCGACGACTGTTTGTTTGATGATAGGAGATATTTCGTCTCGCCTCGTTCACTGYCAAACCCATTTGTGTTGCTTCCTTGTCAAGTCTGGAGAAAGCAGAACTAACGGCGCGGGTGTTGAGGCCGATGATATCAATATCAATATGCATTCAGGGTTGGTTAATGTGAAACAACAAGAGTTAGAAATCGTAACAAAAATGAAAAATTTGCAATTTGCAATACCAAAGTTTGAAAGAATAAGAATATTAGAAATTGAAATGAAAGAAAAAGTGGCTTTAAGAGAATGAAATGAAGGAACGAATAGCAATGGAGGAATTAAAAATGAAAAATAAAACTATACATATATACTCTATAAATTATAATTAGTTAATTTTTTTTTTTTACAAAATGTAATTGGTCTTTTCTTAGGTCGTTGCTTCCAGAAATTCTTTGTGGGACTTCTGTTTCTTCTTGACTTTCCAAACTAGAATTTTCGTTTTAGTTAAGTTGTAGCAACATGTTGTGAAGGAGAATTTTTATAATTAGCTTCATTTGTTAATCACAATCGTAGTGCTTTTAAATTGCAAAATGTTAGTGTGTTAGTGTTAATATTTTGGTTAGMAGTTTGTTAGATATAAACATGCTAGCATGTTTGTTGCCTATTTATTAGCAGTAACAAGCATATATGTTACCTTGATCAATTCAATTCTTTTAACTACAAACTGAACTTAATATCGAACTCTAAAAATRTTATTGAACCTAAAATCATAAGTGTGCGTTACTATATCCGGCAAGCCGAATTAGCATACGCCAACACAGTCGTTTGCGACATAGACAAGTGGCGGGTTACCGCTGCTGGCCGCAGTGGCTGGGCAACGAAATTATGCGTCAGCAGAATGTTGCAATGTAAACAAAGTGCACTCTATCCTTCATGCATTTCACAAACAAAAAGTGCAATTCTTATGTGATTTACTTATTTACACTAATTGTTAAAATTAATTGATGYCATATACAAATTTATGCATGTAAATATACACAACATGTGAGAAATAATAAACTAAATACGGGTTGATAATATAGACTTTCAAAGATATTAATAACTAGCTGACCCCGCACCCGTTGCCCTGCGTGTAATTATGTGTTTTGAAATAAAAAGAAAGTTGAATTTATCATTTAATTTTTTCTTCAATGTAACGCAACTTGATAAAAATCATCATTTTGTGTCTGTTTCGGTGMAGAGAAAAGATGGTTTTCCAACTCGTGAGGACGCCATTATATCTGGACGTGTGAAAAACATAGCATTTCCAAATTTAAGCCACACACTATGCGACTATACTTATGTCCTGTTGATTGTCATCTCAAACGCAATTTTCACTGGAAACGGAATACGTTTGAACTTAAATGGAAAATCGTTCTTCTTCTTCTTGATTGGTGTAGACACCGCTTACGCGATTATAGC
>NW_017537493.1:56652-68650 GCF_001853355.1 Bactrocera latifrons | reverse complement strand
TGGAAAAGACCCGTGAAAGGAGAATCGACACTCACCACCTCTTCGTCGATTTCAAAGCTGCTTTCGACAGCACGAAAAGGAGCTGCCTTTACGCTGCGATGTCTGAATGGAAAATCGTTAGAACTCAAAAAAAATTTTAGAATCAAGCATTCTGCCCCCATGTATTCAATAGCGCAGATTGCGAAACATAATAACKACAGATCCAACTTTGAGACGCAAATGATGCGGCGGCATACCAAGCCTCTCTAAAGAATTTAGAAATTACACTGTATAATTCACGACGTCGTCAACACGATCGATCGATTTGTATTAGTCTCCCGGAATTTGACGTTGAAACTTCCAGTTTAAGTCAAAAACATCGGAATTTTTTTTTAGCTTCCATTGCACGTGCACTTAAAGAATCGGAGTTACGATAATTTGGACAATGTCCGAACATTCGTGATGAGTTCATTTTTCGTGAATTGATAAACGGCGGATGAAATTGATATCGAACCACCGGAAGTATCAACCGGAACTGACCCATTTCCAATTTTTTGCGAAGACGATGTAAAATGTTTTCGGCGATGTCATTTTTGCTCGGATCCCATAGTTGAGGCGGATTTGAAGGATGATATGTCGAAATGATTATGCCAAAAGTTTGCGAACTTGTTTTCATTCCCGTGGCATTAATTGAGAACTCACCTGGATGTCAATTTACTGGTTGGCCTTGCTTTCTGAGAAACTATTTCTTTGACGATGCATTCCATTATAATATCAAGGTATTTCCGAGTACAACAATGTTCTCGCAAACGGATCACTGGCGAAAGTTGGAAACAACTCGTAAATGTTATTTTTGTTGCTGGCGCTGTTTCCACAGGCATTCTCCGAATTAACTGCGAGACGCACAACAGTTGGAAAATGTTCTTGAATTGCAAACGTAAATATAATACAAAGCACCTTATTGCAGTTCACGTATCGACCGTATCGTTCAAGACCAATAACCGTCATGTTGATTCCTTTGGTGACGTACTTACAAACTTATTTTATCGATTACACCAAATTGCAATACTCAAAATTGACATGAGTTTTGAATGTAAATTAGACAATGATGGTGAATATAGTATGATCCATGCGTTGTCAACTTCGATATTCACTCTTCTAAATTGAATGCTGAATGTTCTGCCATTGTAGTTTGGTGAGCGACGCCAATACAGTGGATATCCATTATTTCCAGTTTGTATTTTCGAAAGAAGAGTACGTGGATATTGTTTCGTGCATACAACCCGAAGTGGGATTGTAGTGTCCGCAAGGTCCATGAACCATATTGGATTTCGCCACTTCGAATAATACAGGATCTTTCTCTGCATCAGGAATTTCCGCAAAATGGTTTCATCAATTTGATCTGGTTTAACCACCATCCAAAGAAGAATGTGTCCGCGTGGCAAATCTCTCTTTTGCCACTCAACAGAGCACATCTAGCATCTAACAGCACCACATAAATCCATCAAGCGTCGTTGTGCTAAGTTGTGCTATGACATCGTGACGATCGATTGTTGATTGACCGTGATCCATAATTCCGCACATATGTCATCGCATCCTGGGAGTGCTTCTTGCCAACACATATATGTAAAGTTTTCACTGAATAATTTTCTTTTGAATAGCCGGAATAAAAAATCAAACGACCGAAATTGAACGGTCAACTAATTTACAATTCAAAATATTGAAAAACAAAACAAACTTAAATTTAAAAATATTTATATCGAAAAAATTTACTTTTTCGAATTATTTAATTTTCCAACTTTTCCTGATGAAAAGTATAAATAATTTTTATTTCTAAACCTATCTCGACCAGCAACGAACAACCTCTGAAAATTTCATCAAGATTGGTGCAGCCGTTCTCTTAGCGTTACCAACAAACAAACAATCATTCCTGTGTATGGGAAAAAGAAAGTGGCTGTTTTGAGCTCTTGAACTCCTTAAATCTATTGTGTGGAAGAAAAAAAAAAGGATAAATATCCTTTTAATTACAAATGTATTTCTGGAAAAAATAAGAATTCATATTTTTGGACTACTATATAATAATTGTAACATATCTTTTATATACCAATTAAAATAATAAATTTAAAATGAGAAATGAAATTTTTATTTATGCTTGTATTAGTTTATTAAATTTTGGACTTCCCAACCCAATTTGCATAATATTTCTATAAATTAACAATATTAAACTAAATATTAATTTTTTGAAAAAATGTTATTTTGAAAATGTACTTTATTTTTATAATTAGGCAATTCACAAGCTTTGTTGTATGTCTTATGTCATATTTTAATATTCTTAAAAAATACGACACTTGTTAGCACCTTCCACTGTTGTATGTCATATTTGTTTTCATATTTCTTCACTTAATCAGCTGATGGTGAAAAATAAAGAAGACAGAAATGCCACGAGAAAGTCAGAAAAATAAAATTATAGCTTCTTTATGTGAAAATCATGCATTGGCTCTATTAGGAGTTGAATCAAGTGAGTATTTGCATACATTTCTTCATTAAATACAAATATTTATACTTTGCCAGGTGACGAAGAAGACGAAGCTATTGAAAGTTTTTTGATCAGCATGAGCTGTTTGCTGAGCCACAGAAGAAGCGTTCATTTCGGTTTACCAAAATGTTCCAGTTGGCAGCGAAATGTGCTAAGGAATCTTGACGAAAGCAGATTCCATCAGATGCTTAGTGTTCACCCGGAGGAATGCGAACGTATCTTTCAATTAATTAAAAATGACGCTGTTTTTAAGATAAGTTCAAGTGCTTCACAACTTCCAATCGAACTGCAACTCAAAATAGTGCTGTATCGGTTGGGATCTTCCGGCGATGGACAATCTGTTCGCAAAGTRGCTTCCTTATTTGGTGTGGTTCCGAAATAAAGTTAGCTGAAGCACCAGTTATGCAGCATGAAATTTACTATTCGCGTAAGCGTCAATATTCTGTAAAACTACAAGCAATTTGTGACTATAAATTGCGCATAAGACAGGTGACGATTGGTTACCCAGGCAGTGTACATGACGCGAAAATATTTTCAAATTGTTCACTAGCAAGGCATCCGGAACGATTCTTGTCGACGGTCGCGGGAGATAGTGCCTATCCACTGAAACCATATTTAATAACGCYTTTCCGGCAAAACAGTGTTGAACATAGAAAAGAAGAAAGGGATTTATTCAACGCGTATTTTTCCAAATATCGTGTACGAATTGAGAATTGTTTTGGTCTTTTGAAAGAGAAATTCGGTACTTTAAAGGAGCTTAAATTTAGAATGCTTTCAACGTCAAATAAGAAGGAATGCAATGACTGGATTATGGTTTGTTGTATTCTTCATATCATGTTAATCAGTTTCGATATAGATAATGAAAACAGCAATGAAGTTTTGATGCCTCAATTCCCTTTATCATCAGAAAATAATATGAGAAATTGCTTGCTTCGTTATATACAAAATCAAAATATTTAATACGTATACACTTATGTATATGCATTTGTTCTTTAACCATACGAGTTAATAAAAATGCATGATTATTTTGCTTAATTATAATCCAAATATATTTTTGATATTTTATTTATTTTGGGTTAGGTACATTTATCATTTCATTTTCGTATTCTTCAAAAGGCACTAACTATTAATATCACAACAAAACTTATAACATAAAAACTTCATTTAAAACATAAAAAAACACATAATAATAAAAATTAATTCATAACAAAAGTGAAATAAAAAGGTAGTGCATTGTAAAATTATTTATATTTAAGCCTAAGCTCTTCCATTGCCAACCTCTCCTGCATTTATAATTTCATTTTTTCAATTTCCAATTTGTCATCAATTTCTCTTTTCTTTAATTCTATTTCTTTTTCTTTTAACTCTAATTCTTTTTCTCTGATTTTGATTTCCCTTTTCCTTGCTGCAACATCCATCTTAAGCTTTTGCTTCCTTATTTCTGCGATCTCGCCATGAACCTGCAAAATATCTGACAAGGCAGTTTTGGAATATATTCCTTTCTGCCTTCGAGTGCGCACATTGTCGTTCAACGCAGGACTTTGCAATTCCTCAGCTTCAACTGAACTGCCCGCTTCAACCACACATTCTGCTCCCGATGGACTTGTAGAACCGCTTTCTAACAGCGTCAYCAAACTGTCTTCCACTACTGCAGAACAATTTAATCTGCTGCCGCAAATATMGTCCAACTCTTCATAGAAAAAACACATTTTTCTTAAAGTATCTATAGAAAAAAATAATGGTCACAATTAAAAAAAAAAAAAAGAGATTTCCTTAAAAGAATTTACTTTTTATTGTGTGGCCTTCCATACTTCCTGCGCATGTCGACTCTTCCCACTCCTTTGCTTTGTTATAATTAGTGCGCATATTGCGTACTTTTGCGCGCACTACTTTCCATTCTACCGTCAGCTGCGTGTCTTCGATGAAACGACCATAAAAGTTTGGAGCCGTTGGTTTCTTTAAAAAAAAAAATTATTTGACTTTGTTTTGTTTTTTTTTTTAATTAAAATGACAAACCTCGAAACTTCTAGTTTCCATTAGGAACTCCACAAGCGCTTTTTCTTCTGTCGCATTCCACTTATGTACCGGGTTGAAACGGCGGCGTTTTGGTTTACACTGCAATAAAATCATTTTCAACCACATAAACATCAAAATATTTCCATTTTCACTTATACTCAACTTAATTTACCTGAATATCGTGGTTTCCTTCCATATTAATAACGAAATTTATTAAATTTAWTAATTTCAAACACTACACACACGCCAATAATAAGAAAGTAAACAAATACAGCTGATAGAATAGCGAACTCAAGAAACATACCAATCAGTGTTGTATCAGTCATATTTTAATTTTGCATGTGAAACAACAACAGTGTTGTTATGACAGTCATAAAAAAATATGACAATATGACGATATGACACAATATGACACCTTATGAATACCCTAAATATAACACAACAGTCTTAACTCGCTCTTCTAATTTTCATATTACCGAAATGAAAATGCCATCGGCATATGTGGAAATGAAATATGTTGCCTCTTACAAATTTTCATAGAAATGAAAACTGCGCTGTTAAACTGCTGAAATAACAGCTTCTAGTAGAGAACGTCTATCATAGAGAAGGTTCACGGCGCGGAGATCGTAAAAATATTTTTGGCTAACTCGGTCGAGATGATCCAGTCTCACCACAGACAAATTATAAGCGTGTTTCACCAGGAAATAGCAGAATTGAGCTTTTTCAGTGTTAAATGAGAAAAGTAATGCTAATTCCGATGTGAACAAATTTACGCCTAGAGATTCGTTTATTTTCTATGCGCAACCGACTCGGCACATAATTTATATACATACGATCCGTATATTTTTGGTATCAAAGCATATACTTAGTATATATGTACATAAGTACGTATGTATATATATTGAAATTTACCTACATACATATGTACTTCATGATGCGTCCATAAAATCATTAAAAATATATAATAGAGTAAAGTCTGTATTATTACCCAAATAATTGGTATAAGTTAAGCTAATTAGTTTTCAATTTATACATTTACCTTAAAAGATTTCATATCATCTTAAAAGATCTAGCGGTCGCACATGCGCTCATATACATAAATGTAATTATGTGCGCATGTAAACAAATATGACAGACCATAGGCATAATGTTTGTAAATTTGTGTACATGCAACATGTGCATGTGAATATGTACACTCAATGCTTCATGAGAAATCTCCGTTCACACGGTCAACCAATGGCGAAGCTCACTTTTTGTCAAAGAGTCAATGTGGCGACAATGTGTCAGAACATTGTATTGTTGGTAGAAAATCCGAGCTGTGCGGAAAAAAAATAAACGAACGGCCACCGGTTGTCACCGCTTCCCTTGCCGCTGTACACCTTCGCCTACAAACCAGCGTAGATATGTATGTAAAATAGTTTTTACATTCCTTGACAAATACAGTCAATCCCGCTTATGTGCAACAATCGAAGATACAGATTTTTGTGGTTTGTTAAAAATAAAAATATAATATGGCCCATAGGCGAGTCCGGATACTTAAGCGAGTGGTACTTTAAACAATAATTTCTATAAATTTCAAAACACAAACGCTGAGATGCAGCAAAATATGGGCAGTTAATAGGGATGATTTTCATTTAAGCGGAATACATCAACCGGGATTGATGAAAATCGACAAATAAACTATGTTATCAATTTTATTCTAATATATTTGAATACTTATATTTGCGGGGTTGTCACTTTTCCTTCTCATACAAATATCAGAAATTGTTCAATTTATTGCCCTCGTCGCGAAAAGACGCTTGTAGGCAAGGGCATGCTTGGGGAGATGTCATGGTGTTTGTTTTTATGAATGAAGCAAGTTTGCCTGTTGAAAGTCGCTTGTGTTCATGAATGAAAATATTGTTGTTGTGTGTTTTTCTTTAAATTTCGGCATCGACTATTTAGCTGACATGCTTTTTGGCTTGTGACGCTGCTGATGCTATTTGAGACGTTTGYTGTTTTTGTAGAACAATATTTGTATAATAGTTTATGAGGGTGATGTACATMTCTACATGTGATCGCATATAAGTATGTATGTTGTGTATGGATTATTTGTGTGGGAATTTCATACGCACATATTTACATGTGTACGCATATAAGTATGTATGATGCCATTTCAGACGATTGTTGTTTTTGTAAAGCAATGTTTGTAGTTTTTGCGGGTGACATATCTACATATGAACGCATTTCTAATGTAATTGTGTATGCATTATTTGTGTATCAATGTCATGCGAGCATTTTTATGTGCATATGAGCAGCGCGCACATGTTATTATTGATAAGTGATAATATGATTTGAATTCGCGAAAGCGAACACGAACACATATGGTCTTGAAACATGTGATACATAGATAAGTTTTGAATGATAAAATGTACGGTTAATGTACATTTATCACTATTGTAATATATTTAATTTTTTAATTATATTATGATAGTTTGTTATATACATATGTAACTACGAATATTGCTTTGAAAAGTAAATAGTTATTAATTCAAATGTATTCAATTGCACATGTATTCATTAATATGAGCAAAAAGCATTCATACGAATACACATGTTTGCATATAAACGTATAAAAATATAAGCAAAAGAGCGAACGTACGTCTGTTATAGCAATATATAGTGTTGAGCATAATTTTTATTTCACACTCAACTCTGTTCAAGCGAAAATGTTAAAATTTCTCCTACCGAGCTGGCAGTGGTGAAACTGGCTCATCTCGACCGAGTTAGCCAAAAATATTTTTACGATCTCCGCGCCGTGTTAGAAGCAGAGAACGTCTATCATAGAGAAGGTTCACGTTTCAAATATCGTAACTTTTCGAAAGGGTACTCGACAGAGATGATCCAGTCTTACCACAGACAAATTATAAGCGTGTTTTACCACGAAAATAGCAGAATTGAGCWTYTTCAGTGTTAAATGAGAAAAATAATGCTAATTCCAATGTAAACAAATTTACGTCTAGAGATTCGTTTATTTTCTATGCGCAACCGACTCGGCACATAATTTATATACATATGATCCGTATATATTTGGTATCAAAGCATATACTTAGTATATATGTACATAAGTATGTATGCATGTATATTAAAATTTATCTACATATGTATTTCATGATGATTCCATAAAATCATTAAAAATATATATCAGAGTAAAGTTTCTATTATTACCCAAATAATTGATATGAGTTAAGGTAATTAGTTTTAAATTTATACATTTACCTTAAAAGTTTTGATATCATCTTAAAAGATCTAGCGGTCGCACATGCGCTCATATATATACATGTAATTATGTGCGCATGTAAACAAATATGACCGACGGAATAATGTTTGTAAATTTGTGTACATGCAACATGTGCATGTGAATATGTACACTCAATACTTCATAAGAAATCTCCGTTCACACTCAAGCTCACTTTTTGTCAAAGAGTCAATATGGCGACAATGCGTTACAACATTGTATTGTTGGTAGAAAATCCGAGCYGTGCGGAAAAAAATAAACGAACGGCCGCCGATTGTCACCGCTTCCCTTGCCGCTGTGCAGCTTCGCATATAAACCAGCGTAAATATGTATGTTTCTGTGTGAGCTTGAACACATATGGAGGCAGATTTTTGCAAGCCACCTAAAAATATTTTTCACATTCCTTGCCAAATACAGTCAATCCCGGTTATGTGCAACAATATAAGATACAGATTTTTGTGGTTTGTTAAAAATAAAAATATAATATGGCACATATGCGAGAGCGGATACTTAAGCGAGTGGTACTTAAAACAATAATTTGTATTTCATAAAACAAACCGTGAGAAGCAACAAGATATGGGCAGTTAAGAGGGATGATTTTCATTTAAGCGGAATACCACTTAACCGGGATTCACTGTACGCATAAATCAGAGGAATATTGAATATTTTCTTTGGCACATTTCTAGACTTGAAAATCGACAAAGAATCTATGTTGTCAATTTTATTGTAATATATTTGAATACTTATATTTGCGGGGTTGTCACTTTTTCCTTCTCATACAATGTCAGAAATTGTTCAATTTATGTTTTTTAGCTTTTGCCAACGTCGCGAGAAGACGCTTATAGGCAAAGACATGCTCGGAAAGATGTCATGCTGTCTGTGTTTATGAATGAAGCAAGTTTGCCTGTTGAAAATGCACTTGCGTTCATGAATGAAAATATTGTTGTTGTGTACTTTTCTACAAAYTTGGGCATCGAGTATTTGGCTGCCATATTGACTTGTGACGCTGATGCTATTTGAGRCGTTTGTTGTTTTTGCAGAACAATATTTGTAGTTTATGCGGGTAACATACACATCTACATGTGAACGCACATGAGTATGTATGTTGTGTATGGATTATTTGTGTGGGAATGTCATACGCACATATTTAAATGTGTACGCATATATGTATGTATGATGCTATGTCAAACGATTGTTGTTTTTGTAAAGCAATGTTTGTAGTTTTTGCGGGTGACATATCTACATATGAACGCRTATCTAATGTAATTGTGTATGCATTATTTGTGTGCCAATGTCATGCGAGTATATTTATGTGCATATGAGCAGCGCGCACATGTTATTATTGATAAGTGATAATATGATTTGAATTCGCGAAAGCGAACAAAAACACGTATGGTCATGAAACATGTGATACATAGATAAGTTTTGAATGATAAAACGTACGATTAATGTACATTTATCACAATTATAATATATTTAATTTTTTTAATAATATTATGATAGTTTGTTATATACATATCTAACTACGAATATTGCTTTGAAAAGTAATTTAATTCAAATGTATTATTCTATATTTAGTAAGCAATGAGCAATGTGGAGTCTCCACAGGCAATGAGCACGGCAATACAGAAAGTAAGTTTTGAACTTTTATATGGGAAAATGGATTTGTCGTCTTACTCTATCTTACTCGCAATTTTTCCTTATTTGCTCACCATTTAGACCTACCCTGGACTACGACAAACATTTTAAAACCAAAATCAGCTCAATCGGCCCAGCCGTTCTCGAGTTTTAATCAGACTAACTTGTTGTTCGTCATTTTTATTTATATAGATTAACTGTCTTGTCATGTTTAAGGGGCACTAGGGTAATCTTTTTTAGTTTTTTTGCATTTTCTGTTCCTGTATACGCTTAGAATCAATGTAGAAAACCACTTTACCATTGGAAGGTTTCGGAAAAGGCCCAAAAATAATAATACCGCTCGAGGCTCGGAGTACGCGGAGAACACACCAAGCGCATGAAATCTAATTACTGTAATTAAGCGTGTTTTATTTGACCAGCAAATTAAACTTCTAGCTTATTTTGTAGAGAAACTTTGCCTACATAACTATGTTGGTTTGTCATAAGCTATCATAGCTTGCAAATTGAACTAGAGGCATTGCCAGTTCATCGCTTGTTTTCATTTACAATATCAGGCCACGAAACGGTCTTCGAGAGATAGGCCAAAAACGAAAACGAAACCTGCCCCAAAAATAACGTCATGCTCTACCTGTCGTCATACTACCAACGAGCACTCAAAGAGAATAAAGATTAATGTTCACAAAACGCCTGGCAACCGTCCCTKCTATATTCATAATTTTTTATAATTYATTCAAATGTTATGACAAAATTTATGTAAAAAAACATTAATTACTTTTTTATTTATCAGCATTTTTTCATAATTCTAATTACTAATTCTTCCTACTGCTGTGAGCAGTTTTTCTAATACTTGTTTTAATTTTCTTGTTTCTTACACGCATCCAAAACCATCGCGGTCCTTTTCCATCTCAACTAAAAGAATAATGCCGATAAATAATATATCTTTTCGTTGTACCGGATCTTCAAGATGAATTTTAGATTTCTGCAAATAAGGATCTTTTTTTTCTCTGCTAAATTTTTTCATTTGCAATAACTTACCGCTTGTGTAATTCCGGTCATATATCGATATCGCCCCTTTCTCGATTCTTCAGTAGATTCTTGGGATGTCCTGTTAGCAGAATTTTGAGAATTGAATAGAAATATTATATGTAAGAGCGAGCACAGCTGTGAGACTTCATCATCCATACAGGTGCTGTAAAAGTTTTGTTTTGCGACACCAATAATAGAAGTATTAGAAAACGAAGCATGCCAAAAAAAATTACAATTTATACAACGGCTAAAAAATTAATCCAGAACCGATGACCAATCAAGATCAATTTCTTATATAGGATTTATGTGTATATTACAAGAAATTTTCAAAAAATTTAGCACGAATTATATTCACAGGTAAGGGTGGAATCTTCGAAAAAATTATCAATGTACACATTTTCGAGTCTTTCTCGGCATGTTAATCTATAAGTATATTTAAAAGGAATATTCTTAATTGAAATATTAATCAAATAAGAGCCAACTTTCTGAACGCCAGGATTAATAAAAAAAATTTCGCATTTCTTTGCATCAGTGTTGGTGAACATTTGGAAATGTTTCAATGTGTTTGAGCAATCTTCAATTCATTCAATAATTTCGAGATAATATATACGTATTGTAAACTTGAAATAAACATCTCTGCAAGACGGAGGAACAGGGTTTTAAATGAGACGTTTATTTCCAGTTTACAATAGGTATATATTAGCTTGAAATTATTCGCAATACGGCAATTTAAAAGACGTTATGTTAAAAAATATAAACCCTCTGTCAGAGAAAGTATATCATATGTGTGACTTACTATAAATATGGGTTTCGGCTATTTATGGCTGCCATATTGATTTGTGACATATGTACTTGTGACGGTAGAAAAATGTTTGTAGTTTTCGCTGGTGTGGAGCCCAAATTTGTTAGTGCTCTTCATAATATTGCGATTTTATTATCAGTTGTAGGACATATGCTGTGAGATATAAATTAATGTCTTAAAATTATTATTTTAAAATTTTTGCTTATATTCGTTCTGCCCAGAACTGCCATCAAAGCTACTTTTTCCTGTTAATTTTACGTAATTAGAGGAGTTGGGTTCATTAATAACGTCGCTTTGCAACTGTAAAACTCATGACGCAGTGTGGTCCAACAATTTTTTTTAGCTCAAATTCAGAGTTATATTATGAGACTTTTCGAACGAGTGTTTTAGTTTGTTGGCCGCCAGTATCCCGGTGCAAGCCTTTTGAATGACCTCTACGTTTGCATAATGGTTTCCTTTCATGGCCAAATCCATTTTTCCGAAAAGGAAGAAGTTGCACGGTGCCATATCAGGTGATTTTGATCAAATAATCTGTCACAAGCGTTGAYTGATGAGACGGCGCATTATATCTCGCAACAAAAGCCAACTCTCATCCTCGCGATATTCGGGCCGAGCACTTCGAATACGGCGCACCAAACGCTTCTTTGTGGACAATACCATTCTTATTCTTCTTGATTGGCGTGGACACCGTTTACGCGATTATAGCCGAGTTAACAACAGCGCG
>NW_017537493.1:54350-56197 GCF_001853355.1 Bactrocera latifrons | reverse complement strand
AGTTATCCTGCGTTGGATTTCTAGGCTGACATTGTTGGTGGTGTTTATGCTGGTTCCAAGATAGATGAAATTATCTACAACTTCAAAGCTATGACTGTCAACAGTGACGTGAGTGCCATTGTTATTATAAAAGAAAATCAGCATTGTCTTAACTTTTGATTTCTCTTAGTTTCGTGATCATATTGGAAAAACCATGTCACCTGTCACAATATTGTAAAGGAAGTTTTTGTCTTTTTTGACCTATATTATGATGTTATTCGAAAGTTGGATTTTGAGCAATTTTTGGTCGCCAGTCAATTTGTGTGGAACAAACCGTGCACACACCATTCGTAAGCCCAAATGTTCGGTCGAAATGAGATGTTCAATTCTATTTCCATGAATTCGATTGATGATTTCGGCTGATTTTTGATGAATTCACGGGATAAACAATCATCGCCATAAACTTGTTTCATCAATTGAAACGTTTCGGTAAAAGTTTTACCAATTTAATTTAAAAAAATTTAATGTTGGCTCTTTGTTCGAAGCTCATTTTAGCACCGATAACACAAACATACTGACACTTAAAATGCAATAACTTCACTTCCAATCAAGGAAATGTCATAAAATTCACTGGACAATCGATAAAGATAGTAGATTCAACATATTCGACATATTTTCAAATGGTTCCACCAGGGGCGCTAGATTCAAAAAGTTCTGTTTACTTTGGAAAGAACTTTGTATAACCAAACTTCATCCATTTGAGAGTGAGACATGGATCATAACTTTTTGTAAAATAATAGTTTTAAAACAATGAAAGAGAATATTATTCCATAAAAGCCCCTTTAATTAATTATGATAGATAATTTTGAAGCTATTTCCCCCCCGCAATCCGCGTGTTTCAATTGTCTCAGTTCTCTCGTTATTTGTAGCTCGCATGAATGGAATGAATTAATAACATCGAGAATTCTTCATAACTAAATTCGTGATTTCCAGCTATCCTTTTTAAGTGGTTGAGCTGACCTGACTCTAGTAAACCATCACCATTGCCAATTTATGCCAATCTTGATATGATAACCCTTTCATAAATTCCACAAATTCAGGGCTTATTGGGCTCCAATAAATGTTTTGCTATTGTCACTGATTATTTAGGAGGCAAGAGCACGAACCAAAAATGAATTGTTTTGTTGGTGATAGTAGCCAATTTTGTGCTAGATAATCGTTGCGATCCTTTGTCTAATAAGTTTAAGGATTTCTCTTCCGTTGAACTTTACTTTACTTACTTTGAATTTCTCTGCGTGGTGTTTGAGTTTTTAATGTTAATGAGAAGCATGGTGCTTCTGGGTAATTTTAGGATTTTAGGATTTCAGGATTTCCTTAGTTGCTTTTTTAAGTATGTTATAAACAACATATAACAATGAACGCAATTGAGTTTACTTTCGCAATCTTTAAGTGTATGGCCGAGTGATAAGCAGTTTGTACAAAATCTTTTTGTTTTTACAAAATTGGTTCGATCGGTAATTCTCGCTAATGCCCTTCTGGGTTTTAATTAATCAGAAATCAACAGCTTTTTTTCTTCATATTGATACATGCAATTTTTACATTTTGCGTACGGCGAAGATTAAAAAATTTGTGATAGATCTGAGTCATCAGGTTCTACTATTGTCTCATATGCAGCAAGCAGACATGTTCAAAAATAATAAAGATTATCTATATTGATTTTAAATACCATTTACGGAATATATAAAAACCTAGCGCAGAAGCTCTTAGAAATTAATTTGGTAATCGTGTAGCTTCGTGTATATGATATATATGATATATGTTGATATAGATTCTGCATGGAGGATGGGGTCATGTGTAGAAGTTCACGC
>NW_017537493.1:40265-51235 GCF_001853355.1 Bactrocera latifrons | reverse complement strand
ATTGGCGCCACGTAGCGAAAAGAAGAAACGACTGGCGCGCTGTTGTTAACTCGGCTATAATCGCGTAAGCGGTGTCTACGCCAATTAAGAAGAAGAAGAAGATTCTGCATTCATTTAGAAAATGTAAAATTATCATACATACTTATCATACCTAAAGCACAACACCACCTGTTTCTAATTCTTGGTCACCTTCACTCTCTAACATCTTTCCARTTTCGACAAAAGGAATTAATCACAATTAAAAAATAAATTCAAACAGAAGCCCAAAAATTCCTTTCTTCTCTTAGCTCAATCTCTTCTCTTCACCCAATAGCAATCTGCGCGAACTTCGAAGCAAAAGAAAAATGGTAAACTCAACAAATTCAAGTTTCTCTCTAGCAAATCCAAGTACATTCGATTACTCATAACGCTACGCTGATTATGCTACAAAAATGTCATTATTTTCAAACTTGATCCCGCACATCAGCAATACACCCGTCGTTCCTTTACAAACAAAAGTTTCTCCCACACTCCCACACAGGTACACATTAGAAACACATATTATATAATATATAAAAACGTATTCCCATCTCCTTCAACATGTCCGTCATTCTTATCGAAATCGACATTGGTTTTAAACTTTCGAAAGCCGTAGTGAGCTTATTAATATTGCAAATGTACTTCCCACTCCCAAAATAGTCATAAGTGATTTCAACGCATGGAGCCCAATATGGAAATAAATACAGTATTACATCACTCTCTGAAAACTTAGTGGTTCTCAATGATTGATCCCCAACCCACTTTTACCACACATTATCAAATACAAAACTAATATTGGAAAACATTAATGAGGAATCATCTAAAATAAAAACTATAATAACTTCAGCTGTTCACATTTGTATTCCTCAAACTAACACAAATTAATTTGGTCCAATCAACTTGATACTTTAAGAAACACAAAGCAAAGATTATACTTAAATAAAACAGATCAATGGATAATGTAATTCGATATAAGAAAGCAAACTTCAATTTCAGWAGAGTCACAAAATATAAATCCCTAGAAAAACGTACGGCTAATATAAAATCTACTTTCCCCATAAGCCCCAAAAAGTTATGGAGGGATATAAAATATCTTTCACCACAAATACAATAATATCTAATCTCTCCAAAGTCCTATCTATAATTCCCAACTTATAGCAGAAAAATTTGGGCTAATATAGTCAAACGATTTCAACCTTCGAAAGAAAAGTATGTGAATAGTGCATCGTGCATTTATTGTCAGTCACAGAAACCGAAGTGGCATTGTGGTGTCCGCAAGGTCCATGTACCATATTAGTTTTAAACACTTCGTGTAATTCTGGACTATCTCGGGATCAGTAATTTTCGCAGACATGATTTCATCAATTTGATCGGGTGTAACCACCAACCCCATCCAAAGAATAATGTGTGCAATACATAAGGATTTGCCTGATGTCGAGGCTGCAGATATAAACCATTTTCAAATTGTTTATTTCTAAAAAATTTTAAACTTTAAAAATACTACTGTGATTAAATGGAAAGGTGAATTTTGTCCATTTCATTTCGTTCAAAGTAATCCCCTTTCTCTATTATACACTTACGCCAACGAATTTTCCAGTCCTCACAGCACTTGGAAAAATCTTCGATTCAGCATTTATATCCTCAATTGAGTCAAAACGGTGTCTTCGAAGTGGTCATATGAATTGGCTGAATARCCAGAAGTTACACGAAGGTAAATCAGACGAATGCAGTGGTTGCAACACGATATTAGTTGCAAATGTGGCGAAATGATCAAGAATAATCAATGCAGTATGAGATGGTGCATTATCGCACTTCTTTGTTCAATAAATTCRGACATAGTAATAATCGAAGAAATCACTTTTAGACCCTAACAAAACAATGTTTGAAAATTAGCATAGATGTCAATGACAGCACTACCAACTTACAGAAAAAAAATGTACCTATTCGAAAAACATGCGAAGTGTAAATTAAAAATTCACCTTTCAATCAGTCTTTAAGTTTGTCGAATTCTAGAAAATCTTAATAGGTTTATTTATTTTTTATATTTAATAGTTGAACTACCATGTAAAAAAGGCTTCACTTGTGTATGTATGTATATTAGCTCTGGGCTTCGTTGTATAATGATTTGATGTCTTTTGTTTGTTCATTCTTGTCGATTTGGTTGAAAAGCTGAGTTTTTGGCTGTAGTATGCATTTTTTTCCGCTGTTGTTATCTCTTTCTCTTTTGTAGCCATTGGTCGCTGAATTTTGCTGAGGAATCTACATCCATAGTCTCGACTCGTTGTTGATTGTTTCTGTATGTGTTTTGTTGATTAGAGCTGTGTGGTAAGTGATGATTCATTCGCGGTAGGTATTCGAGATTGTGTTTGATCGCAAGAATGTACCAAAGGATTAGCCAAAGGGCTTGGATGATATCGGAGTTTAAATATATATTTAATTCTGCTGTCTTCTACCTCTTTGTTTTCCATAGAAATGCCAAGGTCGTTATGGATATTTTCATTACTCATGTACCATAGTGAACACGTGATTGTTGTAAGGATTCTTGGTTGGAACCTTTGTATTATATCAATATTAGTTGCACAGGTCGTACTCCACAGTTGAATGCCATGCAATCAAATCGGCTTTATGACCGCATTATATAAAAGCACTTTTTTGTCTAGGCTAAGATTGGAGTTTTTATTTAATAGCCAATTTAAAATTTGTACATGCAAGTTATTTTACTAGATATATGTTTTCTCCAGGTGAGCCTTCTATCTAGGTCAATACCAAGATGTGTTACTTCATTCGCTTGGGGTACTAAACTAATGATTATTTTTCTGCCCAGCACGTTGTTGGTCTTAACGAAAACGTAACATGCYTACACTTCTGTTCATTCACATTTATAAGCTAGTTCGCTAGCTATTCTTCGACAGAACCTAAATTGCTCCGCTGATATTCTTGATGCTAAATTGTGATTGTTACAGCTCACTAAAGCTGCGTCGTCCGCAAGAGCTGAAGCTAATACATTGTTAGCTGTTGGAAGATCTACTGTTTATATGATGAATAGAGTTGGGTCTAAAACACTGCCCTGTGGTACACCAGCCCTTATCTGTCGTTCATCAGATATGAAATATACTTTCCCYATACATTTTCTATTTTTTAAATAAGACTCCAGTTTTTTATACAATTCTAAAGGTAGAATGTTTTTAATCTTATACAAAAGGCCTTCATGCCACACCTTATCAAACGCCGGAGCTACGTCTAGAAATATAGCTGAACAGTACTCCTGTGCTCAATTGCTTTTCTTATTTCGTTGGTTTTTCTACTTACTAACTATATCGGGCTATGTTTTTCACGAAACCCGAATTGGCGCGTTGTTATTATATTATTTCGTGGAGGAAAGGAGTCATGTTTGATAGTAAAAATTTTCAAATATTTTAAAAAGACAGGGTAGAAGACTGACTGGTTTGTATGAAGATGGCTGTGTTAAGTCTTTCACAGGTTTATATCTTAAGATAATCTGCGACTTTTTCCATGAATTAGGATAGTATCCGAGATTAAGAATTGCATTGAAGAGCAAAGAGAGCACTTTTATAGTAATATTTGGTAACTCAATTAGCATTTTTGGGGTAATATTGTCATGTTCTGATGACTTTTTTGGGTTAAGATCTTKTATTATTCTAGTAACTTCAGAAGTAGAAATCCCAATAGACATAAGCGACTTCTTCCTCGCATTTAAGCGGTTTTTTTATGTTTCGTACAGCAGAGTTGAAGGGAAGCGATTTGGCTGCCATTCACGTCTAGCTCGTCTTTTCGCATTTACAAGTTTCTCTATTTCATTATTGGTGATCTTTCTAAAACCAACTGGATTATTTATGATAAGCCTGTACATGTAACAGCTGTCATAAGCGATCTATCTATATTTTTGACTACAGCAAAATCTATTAAGTCTGGTATTTTTCCCCTATTACTTGATCAGTATGTCGGTTTAGCAGGATATATTATATCARGGTTATTATGCTTATTCATAATAGTATAGTACAGCTGTCGTTCTTTCGTATTAATAAGACGTGAGCCCCAGTATATGTGTTTTGCGTTGTATTCGCCACCTGCTAGAATTCTTTGACCTAGTGTTCCAAAAAGTCTTTAAATTCGATCTCTGTAATTTTAAAACGAGGTGTGCAGTATATAGCCGCAAGGTTTAAGTCACAACCCCGATTTTTTTATAGATATTGTTGTAGCTTGTAACTGTGGTGTAGCATGAGATTCTAGAGTATTAACGATTTAGAGTTTAAACGATTTTTAATCAACACTGCCGTGCCACCATGCGCTTTTCCATCCGGATGATTTGTAACATAGAGTCTAAATARCAGTATGTATATTGAAATTATTTTTGTTTGTTAAATGAGTTTCTGATATAAGCATTATATCTATATTTTTTCASACAGAAATCTAATAATCTCTAATTTATGTTTGTTAACACCGTTAGCATTCCGTATACAGATATTAATAAGCTTATTTTTTACTTAATAAATTTTTTAGCATTTGATTTTGTGATTTTATTAAATCTTGGATCATGTTTTGCATGGTAGACATATAGTAAATTGTGTCATACACTGTGTAAGTTTTATAATCATAGTTTCAATGCCCCCATTTGCAGGATTTTGCGGAAGTGGCGTTTGCACAGTGTTGCCTTTCACAAAATTTGCATAGCTTCCTTGCATATTATTACTGTTAGAAATAATATGATTTGAACTTTTCTCTGAGGTTGCTATAATTTTACTAGGGGTGTTTGTCACATTTGGTTACGACGTGCTTGAATGAGCTCTGACAACTTCGATTTCAAATCTTTGTATACAGGACAACCCCTGTAGAAAGCAGTGTGATTTCCTCCAAAATTGCTGTATTTTTTATTTAATTCATCTTTCCTAATTGTACATTTTGAAGTGGAATGTAAATCACCACTTACCACACAAACACTGCGTAGAGTGCAATATGATTTAGTACGCTCATATTCTTGGCAATCGAACCGAGTATTTTATATGTTTCTTCAACACTTTACGATGCAGCAAATAATTCAGAGGTGGCACAAAAATTAAATTCCGATGTTTTTTGGAAAATGCATAACTTTTTTAAAAAATTAAAAACTTTGATTTTGCTTGTGATTTATTTTTATTTGGTCTTTTAAATTTTTTTACATTAAGTCGAGAATATGATATAATGTAAATGGCCGCCTCCACAGTTGATTGTCATTTGAGCCCTTTTTATGGTATTTTCCATCACTAGGTCCTCACATTCTTGACGGATATTGCCTTTAAGAGCTCAAGAGAGTCTGAGGCTTGTTGACATAAACCCGCAACTTCAAAAAGCCCCACAAAAAGAAGCCTGGAGCGGTCAAATCAGTCGCCCGGGAAAAGTGTAGTGAACCATTGATTATTTACGTGTATTTCGCATGTGTTTACTACACAAATGTCAAACATTGAAGTCAATTGCAAAATTTATCTTCTGATCATCTTCTGACTTTTGCGCCACCCTGTATATGTTAAGATTATTAGAATTCGGCAAAAATTCAATTTTAAACATTGGCTTAGTATGGCAAATCTGTTGCCATTTAAATCTTAAATTTTAGTTTTATTTGGTGTGCCCCATTGAACTTTTTTAGGATTGACCGCCGACTTTGAAGGACTTAATTTCCTTTTTATTTTAAACGGTCAATGCCAGCTTGTACAGACGGGCCTTTTTTTATTGGTACATTCTCACCTTGCGATTTGTTTTCTTCGTTGGCTGCGCGCTTGCTGGTACCTACAGACTGGTARCTGTCAGCGCATTTGTTGTTTTCTGCTGACTACGTTTCGTTTTCAGCCGATCGCCGCGATGACTCATCATCGTCCTTACACTTTTTATTGCCAGTAGTTGTTATTTTTGTGGGGTCGACAAAGCTGAATTAGGCATTTAAGGAATGCCTGCGGCCTTGCTGATGAGGCTGCAAAGCACTCATTATTGTTTTTTTGATTATTATTTTTTTTTTGTTTTCACCTTTTGATTCGAGCAAAATAAACACGTCTGTATACTTTGAACTCTCTCTTTCTCTCATCCCGAATTGTATGTACAACGTTTGATGCTTGATTGAGGTTGTCATGGTATACATGCTGTGATAGATCTCGCTGCTGCATCTTGAGTCATCCAGTCTGTGTATAATCGCGGAAATTCTGCTTGGTGTTATAGATAATTAAGACTTGGGCAACTTTGCCTCTAACCACAATGAGTGCTTGAGCATAGATATTGTGTCTTTGGAATTGTTTAATCTCTCTATCAGTGTCGTTACAATTTTCCTCCAGTGCCTGTATTTCTCTCTGTGGATTCTTTATTTATAAGGAAATACGTCCTTTTATTTTTGAGGCGTCAACTTTAAAGATTTTATTTTGAATTATTTTATTGTTGTGCCCTAAGTTGGAGGCCAAATAATATTTCCGGGTTTCAAACTATAAAAAAAATAATTTTTAGCTTTTTGTTTAGGTATAATGTGTTTGTTTCGGTTTTTTTTTACATAAATCTTAGTTCTAGTTATATTCTTGAGTTGATGGTTGTTTACTAGTAAATAACTATTTGGGTTGTTATTGTTTGTTGTATTGACAGTGCACTTCTATTGTTCCAAGATAAGGTTATTTTGATGATTGCTTAGGATATTTTGATAAGATACTACTTGCATTATAAGAAAATGCTCCTTAATTTCGGCGTACGCGATTAGCTTTGAATCCATAAAAGAGGGCCTAATACTGAACTTTGTGCTACTCCACTTAAAATAGGGTACCTTCGCCTACGTTAGTGCCGTAGATCAGCTTTCTATTTTCAAAATAACTCATAATAATATTTAGGAGGTACTGAGGGGCGCGTATTTCATAGCTTCGAATATGTCTGGCCAATTGGTAGAGTTGAATTCATTCTTTACAACCAAGAACACAATCTTTTTTTGTACCACCTTTCCGGCTTTTTCCACTTACTGCACATTTTGCAGTGTTGACATCTTTTAATACATCGATAATGAACCTCTGCTTTCTGACAATTCGCCGGCTTTCTGGATTACAAACTTTAAGCGTTCCCTATTATGCTTACGTGCACTTTGCCCATTGTGTCGAGCATACATAGCGGTCGATACGATGAAGATTCATCTAGGCTTTTTTGGTTTTGTGATTAAAACCAAGTGCTGGACTTTGAAATTATGACTACCTATAGAGTTCTGTTTGTTATCCCATTGATTCCAGGCACTTTGTTGTTTTTAATTTGTTTAGCTATGGCCAATAGTTCTTCTGTTACCAGTGGGGGTGATTCAGCAGCWTCGTTTCGACGCTCAGCGATAGAAATCGGGGCGTGCATCGGAAATAATGCCTCCACGACTTTGTTCATGATTGGAGGTCATTTGGGTTGCTGCCGCTTATTTTGGAATTTGGACATACATATTTTATAAGCATTTCCCAAGGGGTCGATATTCGCTTCTTCACAGATCGAGGCTTTTAAATGCTTCCTTGAGACAGTTTTCATTTTCACCACATTGATAGTGTTGTAGGCGACGTCASGCTGAGTGACAGAGCTTTCTCAGCTTGGCAATTTCTTCATTCCACCAATATACAGGTCTTCGCTTGTTATGACATTACGAATCGTAACACGAGTTCCTTTCGAAATGCGGATACTATGTGAACGTTTTTGCTGCACTCGAGACTATCTCAAAAACGTCAGTATCAAAATCTTTTTGCTTCAGGCTTCGTTTTTGTATAGTGTTACTGCGTGCGGGTTCCTGGTCTCGAGAGAATAAAACTTYTGCAATGATGGCCATGTGGTCACTATTTTAAACATGTCTCACACCTCCCACTTAATCAGTCTGTTTAGTGCGTCATTTGCAATCATCAGGTCTATTATAGAGTCTTTATATATATAGAGAGGTTGGCACTACATCATGCGTTGAATTCGCCTGTCATTATTATCGGCGATTTGCAAGTGCTTTCTAAAGACAGTTCCAGGAGGAAGTCTTAGTATTACACACTCAGTAAGGCGACATGATCCTCGTAAGTAATAAGGCGTACTCAGTATTGAGTGTTCCCCTTTGCGTTAATGCCTACTCTTGTCCCGCGCTTCTACGACGTGTGTAATCCTCTTTTCGYTTAGACTGCAATGTTTACGCGAAATGTGGTCTGGGTGGAAACATCTATAATAACGGGAAACATGGGAGTACTCCCGGAGGCGACGGATCGATACCCGATTTTTCCCATATTTTATCATTTGCTGGCCCCATGTTCTAAATCCCGCTATAAATTTCTTCCGGAGTAGCTATCTCATAAGGTCTTTGCGCATTATAGTAACGTTATGTGGTTTTGGTTGTACTATAGCCATATCGCTAACCACTCCCTCTATGGCGCTCTGAACGAATTCAGCTCTTTTATCTCCTTGGTTTTTCAGATCTATGAGCAGGTGACTTCACTAAATGTTGCCTGCGTTTTTTCAATGACGTTTTGCGGCTTTTCCGTAGGTGGTAGGAGCCATTACATGTTCTTTTTGGGGTATTTTCTTCGCTATGAAAAAGCGATACTTTTGACGCTTTTTCTACCATCGGAATTTTCTGTTTTGTCATGCAGGTACGTTATGCTGTTTGCAAATTTTCGCATAGGACATCATAATCTCGACCTCTTTTATTTTCATGTCCAATTTGGAAAAAAATATTAATAGTTTCACTGATTTGCGTTCCCTRGCATCTGCCACTTTTTCCCTCATGGTCAGCATTTTCAATTCTTTTTGATTAGACCAGCAACGGTGAACTTCCTATTTTTCCCATTTGGCAGCGTTCTTGAAATTTTAGAAATCCTCAGAAAACAGTTGGGAACACCTATCAACAGGTATGTTTAGTTATTTATATTAATTCTGGTTAACAACGCCAAGACCAAAAGGAAGTGCAAAATGAAAATAAAAGAAGTGGAAACAGCTCATGTCTCAAAACACAACGGCAAAACAAAATGTGCCTGGATTGCCGTTCATAGGGGACACAATTAATAAAACAAGTTTACCGTGGAAAAATAGGCAGGTATGTAAAATATAATATTAATAAAAGATACAAAATTATACTTATCTATCAATCGATTTAATTACCCACTTGCGCTCGCCACCTGAATGTGACAGAGAATTTTTTTTTTAATTTTCACGGCAATTGGAGGACAATATAACATATATAATTATGTGTGCATGTAAATAAATTTAAAGAAACCATTGGCATAATGTTTGTAAATTTATTCAAACACAATAATGTATGTAAATATGTATACTTATTGTTTCATGCGAAAGCTCCGTAGTCACGGACAACCATTAGTCGAAGTTTACGTTTTGTCAAAGAGTCAATTTGTCGAAAGACTAACGCGATGACAAAGCGTCACAACATTATGTTCTTGGAAGAAAATCCAAGCTATGTTGAGAAACAAACAAACGAACGAACGAATGCCGATTGTCACCGCTTCCCTTGCCGTTGTAACAGTTCCAGTAGAACTAACGAAATTTTTCAAAGTTGAGCCCGTAGTGGCAACTTTCAAACATATTAAAGATAATTTATATAATTACTACAGTATATCCAGACTGGAAACCCTAGCAGAGAACGTATATTTATAGAGAAGGTCCAACAACGGACAAGCGTGTGAACCAGAGATAATGAGATATTTAACTCCTCTCTCACTGGAAGTGAGAGAACAATTGCTAAACGTCAAAACCACCTAAACTTTGACAGTTGATCGAGTTCAGGAGGTTTTGACGTTTAACAATTGGAAACGAGCGATGGCCAGATTGAAACCTTAGCGAAAAAATACGTTAGCGGAGGGATTTGTTGCATCGTTCAATACCACTTGTAAAAAATGTAAAAYAATGAAAATTAAATAAATTTGTGAAATTTAAAGGTATTTGATGAAAGGTTTTGTAATGTGAAGCATCATAGTATTATTTTCAATGGAAAATTATTAAAAACATTTAATGATTGAGAGCTAACAACCTTAAATCCTTTTATTGGGTATTGAAAGGTCAAAAGTCGGTTGTTCTAATATACTTTAAAAAAATTTAAATAGTTTCTCCATATAATAAATAACCACTATATAATAATTTTTATTCGTACTAAATGTTGGTTGTTTTAATTTAAATGCCCAAAAATTGTTATTTAGTCCAATCTGGCCATAATGGAAAATGTTATAAAAAACGCTTATTTTGAAGCGCTCTCACACTGGAATAAGTTGAACATCCCTTTATTCCTGGTGTGAACTGTCAAAAGCTAACAAAATGCGATGAGCGTGTTTCACCACAGCTAGCTAAGAAGGAGAAATCTTAACAGTGGCGCGTGAACATTGCTGAGCATTCAATGAAAATTATGCTCAGAAATATACATTTCTATTGCAGACGTATGTTAGCCTTTTGCATATAATTCTATACGTTTACATACATGCAATAATATTAATTGATATTGAAGAAAATTTTGCGAGTTTTTGTGAATGCATGCAAAATTGATAACTTCATCATTAAATTATGCCATTTTCAAAGTAACATTTGTAGTTAAAGTACAAATAAGAGCTACTTTTTAAATATTTCATATGTTTGATAATATATTATAAATTTACATATGAGTACGTAGATATGCTATATACATATGTATATACATATATGACATACTATCATAATATCCTAAATAACTTATAATATATTACAATAATATTATATTTAAATCGCATTTCATTTCAATTTTCATACGCATCTACATATAGTTACATACATATGTAAGTTCAATTCAAATTCAGATCGTGATATTATCATTTATCAGTAAAATGTGTGCGCGCACTGCTGCTATACAATTAATGCATACACAAACCAACATACTTATATGCGTACACATGTAAATTCGTGCGTATGACATTCCCACACAAATAATGCATACACAACATACATACTTATATGCGTTC
>NW_017537493.1:35275-39144 GCF_001853355.1 Bactrocera latifrons | reverse complement strand
AATACAAATATGATTTCCAAAGATTTAAGGAATTCATCATGAAATAGTTTAATTTGTACGTACATATATATGTACATGCTTTTGTGTTTTGATATAAAATATTACATATGTATGTATGTATGTATGTATATAAATTATATGCAGAGTCGTTTGCGCATTGTAAATATGCGAATCTGTAAGCGTACATTCCTTAACATCGRAAATAGCATAAGTTTTCTCATTTCACACTGAAAATGCTCAATTCTGCTATTTTCGTGTCCCCTGATGTTAAGTGGTGAAACGCGCTCATAATTTTCTGTGGTGAAACGCACTCATGCAAAACAGTAAATATTCCAAAATTGAAATATCCCTAAATTTTTGACATCGTGAACCTTCTCTATAAATATACGTTCTCTGTCATGGGTAATTCTACGGTAACGAGAGCGGGGGAAGCTAATCATTTACCAGAGGTAATTAGATCCCCAACTCCTCTCTCACTGGGAGTTGCTAAACGTCAAAACCTACCGAACTTTGACAGTTGACTGGATTGAGTAGGTTTTGACGTTTCGCAATTTTAAGAAAAGAGACGACCGGATTGAAATCCCGCTAAAATAATATTAGAATGGAGGAATTCGTAACCGCCATCGTTTCTTCTAAAAAAAAAGAATTAGTAAAGAGTGAAGTAGTAATAGTGAAGTAGTATAAAGCAGAGTTTTATTGGATTACTGGATAAATCAGCAAATATAAACATCCATAAAGTACTTTGCGTACATAATTATATATGAGAAACACTTATTAATTTACAGCGAAAATGCCGAAAACGCCAATATGGCAAAAGTGCATTGTGGGCTGCAGCGAGGGAAATACCGTATTTAGATTTCCTAATGAGGGAACGGATCTCGAACGGTAAGTAATTTTAAATAATATACGTATATAGTGCAAAAAGTGAATAATGAATAATAAAAATGCGGTGTTACAATTTTTTTTAAAAACAGAAAAAGTGTAATAGAATTATCGATAAAACTCGATATTTTGAAATTTAATTTGTTAAATATATAAATGTAACGTTAACACGGGTTCATTTCAATATTTGCAATGGGAAATTGATAGCATTATTTAAATTATATTTATTATATATTTTAAATAATTAAACTCAATTAAGCCGTATAAAAAGTGTAAGAAAAAGTTTCGATAAATTTCGGTAKTTTGAAACTTAATTTTTTAAATGTTTAAATGTAACCGGTTCATTTGAATAGTTCATATGTTTGGTATTTTTGCACTATTTGTAATATATGTAGTTATTTTATATTCTTTCTTTTTCTTTTAAATAGGCGTAAATGTTGGCTCAACCGTTTAGGTATTTTTGCTTGTGAGCGGCATTTTTCGGCAAAAATGCGCCTTGAAAAACGATTGCGTTCGGGGGCCGTTCCCGACATAAATATAAAAGTTGAGCCTACATTTGGGACGTATTCTAAATTAAAAAATACAATTTTATTGGGTCTAGAAGATTTTGCTCCCCAAGCTGAAGAAGCTGTCTCAAATGCACAAAATGCATAGAGGCAGMTTTTTCCAAGTATTGAAAATGAAATTGAATGGAATTTTAGAGCCTCTTCCGTTTTTTGAGGAGGATGTATCTTTTAATTTTGATAAMGCCGCGCAAAAAGGTGGGGGTCTGACCGCAGGTACAGAAAGGAAGAAGAAATTGAGAGAAGAGAATAGGGTTTTGAAAATAAAGTTAGGTGAAAAAGAGCAGCAAAATATAAGTTTAAAGGCCCAGTTAGTTGAAATGGCCGCAGGATTAGAAAGATGTAGGGAACAGCTAAGGAATAGCTCATTTAGGGAACAGACCCTCTTTCTTTAGTTTGTAGTAAATTTCCTCCTCAGTTAGGTGCTTGCGTTAGGAGTAGTTTTATAAATAGTAATCGCCGTTTCCATGATCTACGATATGACAATTTTTTAAAACGATAGCTTTGGGTGTATTTTTTCTATCGCCAGTTGCCCCGTTTCCCAGGTTGCACCCAAAGTAGCATAAAATCTTTAGAGATTAGGAGTAGGGCATTCACTTTCGAACAAAAGTTTGTCGGTTTGGTGTGATGAAATGTCACTGAAATGTCATTTGCAGTATGATAGGAAATTCGATAGGGTGATAGGTATTGAGGATTGTGGCGAGGAAAATCGCACTTCTAGATTAGCAACTACTGCAATGACTATAATGGAACAAGGTATAGGTGGAGAGCCTTGGTCCCACCCATTGGCTTATTTTTTCGTAAAAGGTTCCTGCAAAGGGGATGTCCTCAAGAAATACATTCTTGAAGCCATAGCAAAATTTAGGACTAATTCCTTGCCATTTTGTTTGCGACCAGGGCACCAATTTTCAGAATTTCGCTAATTTGTTAGGTGTTTCAGCGTCACGGCTTTTTTTTAATATTAATGGCAAGGAAGTGTATTTTTTTTACGATAGCCCCCATTTGATAAAAAGTAGTCGTAACTGTTTACAAAATTTTAATAATACGGTTTTCTTTAAAAATAGTCGGTTAAGTTGGTCGGATATTGTTCATTTTTATGAAACCGACTCTAAGTCGAGTTATCGGTGTGCCCATAAATTAACCGATGCTCATATTTATATAATACCTTCCAAAAATGGTCGCTTCTGGTATGTTGTTCCTATATAGCTCGGGAGCCTTAAGCTCGAATAGTAGGAGCTTTATTAATACCGCGGAATTCGTTTCGTTTTTTAATAAATTATTTGATATTTTAAATAGCAGTTTCGTTGAGGCTGTTGTACCCACTAAAAAAGTGTTTGTAGGTTCCCCTGAACAGTTAGAGTTTTTAAATGAGGCGGAACAAGCTTTAAACACTATTCGGGTCCTAGATGATTTAGAAAGCAACACAACCAATAATTTTAGTTTTATAAAGGGGTGGGTGTTAAATATTAACAGTTTAAGACGCTTGTGGCTATTTTTGTCATACTCAGATTTTCCGTACTTGAAGATGAGACGACTATGTCAGGACAGTTTACAACATATTTTTGRACAGATTCGAAGCAGAGGAGGTACTAGAGTAACGCCCTATATGTTCTCTAGTTTGTTTAAGAAATCGTGGGGCTTACGTTACGTAAACGTCGTAAAGGAAACTGCGAGCTGCCTTTAGAACCTGATGCTACAATAATTTCGGAACATAGTAATAATGTTCTACTTAATGTGTGAAATGATTCACTATTGAACTTCACACTTTCTTGGCAGGATTTTCAAGGTTTACCATGGCCTGAACACTCCGTTGTTAGATCAATCGCATTAGATAGTAGTTTAGAAATTAATTTTTTGAAAGAAARTGCGTTTAGCTACTTTTGCGGCCATTTTTATTTAAAAAATTTCAAACTGCACAAATGTTCCCTGCCTTTACCATATTTAGGAGATGAAATTCCTTCGGACGAATTCATCTTCATGCATAAAAATCAAATAGACAAATGCAACTTAGTCAAGCCGTCTGAGGATTTTATTGCATTTGCAAAAATTTTGGAAACAACATTTTTAGAAGAATTCCACAGTAATTGTCATAAAATAGGAGATATTCTTTTTAATAAAATGAAAGATGTTAGGCCCTTTTTGTGTGTGTGTAACTAAATTTTTAAATAAAAGACCTTTCTGTCCCTAATTTTAAAAATAAAATTTTGTGTGTTTCACACCTATAGGTTTCAATTTTTTTATTTTTTAGTGGTTACAACAAGCGAACTTAAACTTACGATAGAAAATAAAAAAGTAAAAATTTTGTAAACAGTTAGGATAAAGAGGCTCTAAAATAAGAAAGCAATTTTTGTTAAGAAAAATTAGAATTTGGGATGTAAATGTAGGCATTTGTATATATGTAAATAATTATATTTCTATATATTT
>NW_017537493.1:33826-35210 GCF_001853355.1 Bactrocera latifrons | reverse complement strand
TTTATATATTTTTTATATGAATTGTTATCGTTTTGTTGATTTATGTAAATAAATTTATTAATTGGTGATATAGGCCTAAAGGGGAACCGAGCACCCAAAACTAACTTCGGTAACGCGCCGTTTTGCATACCTCCTGGGTGGTGTGGAAAGTGCAATTGGGCATTTTAATTTAGATGCCAAAAGTTCTTATTTTGTTCGATCTGGTCACAATGGAAAATGTTATAAAAAACGCTTATTTTGAGACGCTCTCACACTGGAATTAGTTGGGCATCCCATTATACCTGTCATTTACATTGCGCTCTCGTAAGTKAGATCGTATCAGTAGATTCGGCCTGCGGTTTTGCGTTGTTCACTAAGTGAGCTATTCGCCTACAAATCAGTAAATATACGGAATTTTAAAATACACTTTTCTGTGCTTTGCGGTTTTGCGGGGTTGACACTTTCCCTTTTAGAAGAACATAAGAAATTGTTCACTTTATGATTTTTAGCTTTTGCCATCAACGCGAAAAGATACTTGTAGGCAAAGGCATGCTCGAGAAGATGTTTGTAGAAGATGTAATGATGTGTGCTCTTATAAACAAAGCAAGTTTCCCTGTTGAAAGTGCGCTTGCGCTCATGAATGAAAATGTTCTTGTTGCGTGTTTTAAATTTGGGMATCGACTACTTGACTGCCATATTGACTTGTGACGCTGCTGATGGTATTTGAGACAATTGTTGTTTTTGTAGAAAAAGGTTTGTAGTTTTTGTGAATAACATATTTACATCTATGCGCATATGGGTATGTAGGTTTGTATATACATTTATTTGTTGGGCAATGTCATACACACTTATGTACCCTGCCAGCCAAGAGCGGTTAAAAACCTAGTGAAAAAGTATGTATATCTTTGTTGCGCTCATTGAGCAGTGTCGTAAAAAGGTATATCTGTCCTGCTCTAATATCCCCAATCGACAGCCGATGCAGGTCTTCTCTTTTTTTTAAACAGCTGATGCAGGGTCGCATTTTCTCTTTCCTAATTTAAAACCTAATTTTTCTTTATTAATAAACATTTTTTACAGAATCACAAATATGTACATACGTACCATAAAAAAATTATTAATATCTGAAAGTAAAGATTAATTATATAAAATGATATTTATGCCTGAAAGAAAAGAATTATTAAATATAAATAATAATAGCATCTGAAGGAAATGAATAATTATATAAAAATGATAATATCTGAAAGAAAAGATTAATATTTTCTGAAAAAACAACCAAATGTAATAAATACAAACAGAATTGACTCTGAAAAGCTCTTCTTCTTCTTTTTACTTGGCGTTGACACCGCTTACGCGATTATATTCGAGTTAACAACAGCGCGCCAGTCGTTTCTTCTTTTCCCTACGT
>NW_017537493.1:31041-32591 GCF_001853355.1 Bactrocera latifrons | reverse complement strand
TTATTTGTGACGAATGCACTAATATTTTGTGTATTGTGGCAGACATAGAGTACCATTCGTAGTTTTGGAAAAATATTTCACTGGTTTTAATGCAATAATCASGAAACCTTTGAGCATYAATTTCAAATTCAGAGGAGAGRGCAATTAAGATTATGTGTAAATGTTTCAAAAAATCAATATTTATACCAGTAATAGATGCTAAAAGGTCCGTGCGAGAAAATGCTCTTCTAGCTGTGTTGCCATCGTTGGTGTTGCCGCTGCCATTTGCTTTCGGCTTATCGACATGAAGCCCCATTTGAAGCAAAAACTCTTTTTGAATTTTTTGTTTATTTTCTGCCAGGATTCTCTTCTCTTCTGCTCCACGAACTTGCCATTTTTTCAAATCTAGCTGGTATGAAAGTTTTAAAACAAACTCGAAACCACGAATCCACGCATGCAAAGGGCTTAATCCATATTTCAAAGCGTCGGTCTTCGGTTCAAAATAAGGAGAATCAAAGTTTCTTATAGTTCGAAATTCCTTTGGACCGGCATAACAGATGGGACATTGCTGTGCACTTTTATTAATGTCATATATAAATTATATTTTACTTTAATTTTTTTTCCCATTACTTAGTGTGTATTGTAGTGGTTTCAACTCCTCAATCTGTTTCTTTATGTTGTGGTTTTCAGTTAAAATGTGCTCTTTTGTTTCTTTAACAAACTCCACTTGTAAAGGTCTACAAAAGCGTACTGACTGAGGTGTACGGTTTACTCAAATGTTATTGCTGATGAAATTATTTTTATTAGCATGACTAATGTCACAAAAAGGGGATGATCGAAACTTTCCGAAGTATTTTCCACAAATTTTTGTTTAAACAAGCTGTGACCGATAGAACCATCAAACCCGTAGCTCGAAATTAGGATCGATTCTTCAGCATTCATTGTAMACAATACTTCATCTTGATATTGRAGAATTCTTTTAGCTGTGTGGTGTAACAAATTTTGCAACGACAYTTCGACAGAGCTTTCATTCGCTTTGATTTCATCCGGTCTACATTTCAATTTGCTTTCATAAACTTTATCATAAGTCGGATAAATACTACATTTGTGTTTTATGTTTAATTGCCGCATTTTTGAGTACACCTTTTTAGTTAACACTTAGTTTTCTAACACAAACGTTAGAGCTTCATCAGGTGATACTGGCGTAWCTTCTTTATGGCTAGTAATAAGAACTTCTCGAATTTTGGATGGGCGATTTGGAGATGTAGCAACTTGCTGTAGGACAAATTTCAAATCCGTTGCGTGGGATTTTTTGGCAGATATAGAKGCAGCATGAACTAATAATTGCGCATTGTCTCCTTGCTGGGAAGCTAATTCGGAATGTAATCTCCTTTTATTTCTTTCGCAGCTATCATCATACGTCAGTTTTGGTCGCCCAATAGTATTAATCTTTTTCGGTATTACAAAAATTGTTTCTCCACTCAACCATTTCTTATTATATTTTCTAAATGCATTCTCATTTCTGGATTGTTTATTCCATTTAAGTTTAATAAAATTAGATAAGTTCCGAG
>NW_017537493.1:25835-30476 GCF_001853355.1 Bactrocera latifrons | reverse complement strand
AATTTTTTTCTTATCAATATGTTGGGTATTGAACACCATCAAAATAATTGCAAAAATTTAAATTTGAAAAATTGACTTTTTGCCGCTAAAATCGCAAYTTCGGCTATAGTGCAACGGAGTGGAGGTCTCCTTCCTTGTCCAGTCTGGAGAAAGCAAAACTAACTGCGCGGGTGTTGAGGTCGATGATATCAACAACATCGGCATGCGCCCACAGCTGTACACTCTTATAAAAGATTGTATCTGCTCGATTAAGTTCTGCAGCTTGAATTTTTTCTCCAGCAGCAGATTGAAGAAGCACAATAGCCTTGTCGGAAACCTCGTTTGGTATCGAACGGCTCAGAGAGGTTCTTCCCGATTCTGACGGAGTTTTTCGTGTCCCTCAACGTCAGTTTACACTTAGTTTTGCGGGGATACCAAATTCAGACATCGCGGCATAAAGGCAGCTCCTTTTCGTGCTGTCGAAAGCAGCTTTGAAAACGACGAAGATGACGAGTCTTTTCCCAGATTTGGCGCATGGTGAATATCTGGTCGGTTGTTGATTTGCCAGGTCTAAAGCCAGACTGATAAGGTCCAAACAGTTTGTTGACGGTGGGCTTTAATCGCAATACGCTCGATAGAAGCATATATGCGATGTTGAGGAGGCAATCCATCGGTCCCCATCGCTTTGTTGTTCTTTAGACGGGTAATTGCTATTCGAACTTCTTCATGGTCGAGGCAATGGAACTTCTGCTCCATCGTCATCGATTGGGGAATCGGATTCTCCTTCTCCTGGCGTTGTGCGTTCACTGGCATTCAGCAGGCTGGARAAGTGTTCCCTTCATAATTTAAGTATGCTCTGGGCATCGGCGACTAGATCACCTTTGGGAGTTCTACAAGAGTATGCTCCGGTCTTGAAACTTCCGTGAGCTGCCGCATTTTTTCCTATAATTTTCGAGCATTACCTCTGTCGACCAGTTTATCAAGCTCTTCGTACTCACGCATTTCGGCCGCTTTCTTTTTCTGTTAGTAAATGCATCTCGCTTCCCCCTTCAACTCCCGGTATCTATCCCATCCCGCACGTGTTGTGGTCGATCGTAACGTTGCGAGGTAGGCAACCTGTTTTCTCCCCGTTGCGACACGGCACTCCTCGTCGTATCAGCTATTCTTTTGCACTTTCCGAAAACCAATGGTTTCGRTTTCTGTAGCTAAGGCGTTTGAAATGGCGTCCCAAAGTTCCCTTATACCGAATTGTTGACGAGTGCTCTCATAGAGCAGGAGTGCAAGCCGAGTAGAAAATCTTTCGGATGTCTGTTGTGATTGCAGCTTCTCGACGTCGAACCTTCCTTGTGTTTGATGGCGTGTGTTTTTTGCTGCACAGAGGCGGGTGCGAATCTTGGCTGCAACAAGATAGTGGTCCGAGTCGATGTTAGGACCTCGGAGCGCACGTACATCTAAAACACTGGTGACGTGTTTCCATCTATCACAGCATGATCGATCTGGTTGGTGGTTTTTCGATCCGGAGACAACCAGGTAGCTTAACTTTATGTATCTTCTTATGTTGCAATATAATACTACAGATAACCATATTTCATGGTGGGAGCAGCTCTCATAAGTGCGTTCCAAGCACGCATTAAAGGCATCTTTGGTCACATCGTCCTTCTCTTCCGTGGCCGCGTTGGCGTAAATCAGAGATGTGCTGAAGAATCTCGTTTTGATGCGGATTGTRGCTAGACGTTCATTCACCGGAGTGAATGATAGTCCTCGGCGACGGAGTCTCTCTAACACCACTAATTCTACACCAAACTTGCCCTCCTGTTTATGGCCACTGTAGTAAATGCCACAAGGACCTACTTGTCTCTGTCCTTGTCCTGTCCATCGCATTTCTGSGACGCTGGTGATGTGAGCYTTTATTTTCACGAGGACATCAACCAACTGGGCAGAGGCACCTTCCCAATTAAGGGACCGGACATTCCAAGTGCATGCCCTCAGTTCGTAGACTTTATTTCGTTTGTCGACATCAAAAGGGGGGTTCCTATAGGAAGCTGGTTGTTCCTTTTCATTGTGGGTGTTTTTTTACGTTACGGGTCCCAAACCCAGCGCGCAACCCTATGCAGCGGATATTTCGTCTTCTCACTTTAGCTCGCCCTCAAAGGGACGATCTTAGGCTACCCAGTGGATACTTGGTCAAAGACCGGAAGTCGTGAGCTACTTGACCCATATGGAAAAGAATCGTTTCTGGCCACTCCCAAGTGGCGATCAGAAAACTTTCCTCACTTGCGTGAACTTTCTCTGAAAAAAATAATATTATCTGATTATTTAAAATATAAAACAAACATTTGCTTTCACATATTATATTGGATTGTGCAGGCAGGCMTAAAATACATACTTATGTACATATGTAATTGTTTTTGCGTATTTTATTGGACCGCGCAACTCATTTTATAATTTATATAAATCAAWATTATTTACAATAGTTTTAGCAGTTAGTCCGCTAAAACTATTGTAATTACTTTTGCATTATATAATTAATCATTGGTGTATGTAAACTTGTTTGATATGAATTAGCCGCACTTTAAGCTTTAGCACTCTTTTTTTTTATTTGCGTAAAAAAWAATAATTTGATGTGCTATATTTAATTTTAAATACACATATCTTGAAATAATAAAACCGCAAAATTTATTAATTTTAAAGGAAACAAACGTGTCGTAATTTAATAGAACTAGGCGTATGTAACTTTATTGGTCCACTGTATACATACATACATATATATATATAGATATATATACAATATATATTTAAATTATGTATAGAAAAGTACATATGTTTGTTTCCCTTTTCGCATTTTAGATGCTATTTTGATTTATGCAATAGGCTGGGTCGATTCCGGACTCTTTCCGATTCGGGATTTCTAATAGTGCGGAAAAGTTGTCGAAGTACTTCCTGATTTTTTGATTTTTGTTTTGAGATCGGATTGCATCTTCAACCCCAACTCCGGCCTTGAAATTTCGGAAATTCACCTAAAATCGTGAAATTGTCAACCTAGAGCCTGAAATACGCATCTCATGTCAAAATGTATAAAACAAAAGTTATTTGTCACGTCATTTGCTACCGAAATGGTATGTAATCATGGCCGTAGGACGAACCGTTCGCGAGACACGAGCGAAAATGCGGCGCGCCACAGCGCAAGGTGAAAATTRTTGGAGCTCTCAGCTAACCTGTATTGGTCACSCAGAACCCCMCGCGTGGAGGTGGCTGCTCTTGGGGTTTYTCCCAAGCCCAACCCAACCAACCAACTATATGTCAGGCTTGTTTTAGTCTGAATCTGTTTCAAACGCATTGATAAAATCAGATTTTGTACTAAACTTTGGCAGTTGTTGCCTAGATTTCAGAGTAGAGCGTATAAAACTATCACGAGATTGGGGGCCAATAACTTTAGAAGATGCCTCTGGCACCAGTTTGACGATTCTCTCGACTGCCACGGTGTTCACTAAATTTCTATACCTCTGCAGTGTCACCCGACAACCCTTTTATGAGTTCTTCGTTAGAAACTGAACAAAGAACTGGTGCAACAGTCAAGGTAATAGTCTTCCAGTTAATCACATCGTAATAATTACTAGCTTTGAAATTCAGCTTTGGCACTTTATTACATCTAACCCTTCCATTTACAGTGTCAGACTCTGCTTATCTGGCTGCCAGAAGACGGTCAAGGGCCAACTTTCTGATTTCTATCCGTTGCTTGGTCTGTGCTAAGTTGGGTCGGATTAATAACCTCAGAAGGTAATTGGAAGGATGGAAATCTTTCAAATTTGACAACAGGCAACCTCTCACAATCAGGGAGCAGTTTACCTATGTCGCCAGAGAATGTATTTGGACTCTTTGAGACACCATCTATGTGTTCGAAAAGAGCACGAAATTGAAGTTCGTTGAAATGTAGAAGACAAACAACCCACTGTAATVGCCTACCTATTCTTTCTTCTAGTTTCCGAATGATTCCACCTTTCCAACCTGTGTTCGTGTTGGTGCCATCTGCACCGACAACTTCTAGATGTTCCATATCAACTGAATTGTCTTGTAAATGTTGCCATATAGCTTGCGTCTCNTCTAGATGTTCCATATCAACTGAATTGTCTTGTAAATGTTGCCATATAGCTTGCGTCTCATCCTCAGCTGACCCGGAAAGAGGGGTGACGTGGCAAAAGTAATGACAACCTTCGCTGACTTGTGTAATACATGCATATACAGAGTCAATACTTTCGGTGTTTTGGAGCTTAACTCCAACACTTTTTTTTGCCCGATTAATTTTGCATTTGTCAGTGACAAAGCTAGCCTGATCCTCTGTTATCAAACCTGCTTTTTTGGCATCCAGAAAAGCAGATGAGACAATCAAGGCCGCTGCTCTATCACTTACTCCACATCTTTGGGCAGCTAAAGCAGTGTGTTCTAATACTAGCGTGTTTTGTTTGGTTTTAGAGGATGGAAGAGAAAATTCATAATCAGCATCGTTTTTGGGAGAATCCATGTGCGACGCACCTACATTGTTGTCGTCTGTATGAGAGTCTGGCTGATCTGAATGGTTACGTGTTCTCGCTGCTACTTTTCTGGTAAGTGCTGATGTTGACTGACGTTTTGAAAGCTTTTATTTACGTTCGTTTTTCTTTGTAA
>NW_017537493.1:14481-22996 GCF_001853355.1 Bactrocera latifrons | reverse complement strand
CCAAGTGAATGGCGATCAGAAAACTTTCCTCACTTGCGTGAACTTCTACACATGACTCCATCTTGTATATCATCCCCTAAATATTGATTAAGTAGTGCAGTTCTGTTCTATTTCAAATATATATGTATGTTTGTATATACATGTATGTATATATAAACATACATATATTATATCTATAATGGAAATTCCATCAAGTACATACATACAACATATGTATATATATATGTTTGTACGTTCTCGATGGAATTTCCATTGTTTACGCCTCGAAAATTTGTAACATGCGCACATTTTCAAAGCTGATACAATTTTAGCCTTTTATGATTCAAATCAGTCCAGCAGAAAATTGTTGTTGTTTGCTGTGCGCAAAAATTTACCCATAGATTTACTTATAGTTTACCCAAAGTTTCACTTCAATTCAAACAATCGTCGCAACGCTATGAACTGACATGATACGATTGCAACCGAAGCCAACCATACTGTTTACACGATTGTGATTGAATTGATTAACCATGTTGTCTATGCTGAAGTGAATTAATTTGTTTGTGTTTTTGGCACGACTGTTTGTTCTGATTTTATCAAAATTTTTTTTGACGAAACCAATACCGAAGTACCGTGAATAATTAAAAACCCAACCACTGAATTTATGTTGAATAGAAAGTATAAAATATATGTTGCTGTGCGACTTGTGGAGAACGATTTGTATCTGATATCCTCTTGTCCATCCTTTTTGTTGAGTGGGTTGGTGTACAGGTGTGTTGTGCTGTGTGGTGATGTATGAGTGTGGTGTCATCGGAGGCGGTGTATTGTGCCAGTTTTTCCCGGATAGACTGGGAGAGACTTAACCCATTTGAACAAAGCAGGAGGCCTGCCATTTACACTTTTTAAATTACAGTTAACTGTATAATTCGACAATGTTATCCCCCTTTAAAGCACACATGGTTCCATTTTTTCATAATGCAAAAGAGTTACCACATATTTAAAAAATACAAAAAAATTTCACTATTATTTCAAAACAAACCCTTTGATTCTATTTTATGGTACGTAACTGTATGTACAGCAGCTCCAATAATAATGAGATCAAAAACTATCGAAGTGTTAAACTATTCCTATTATTCATAACTTTTCTATTACATTAAAAATTACATACTTATTGATTCCCTTCTGGATTCTGAATAAATTTTCATGGTTACTATGCATATAAAATTTCATAGAAACAATTGTGTTTATAAACTAAAAGATATTTAGAAATTAATTATAGATATGTATATGCATATTTCAAGACAACATAAGACAAGACAGTGTTACAACATAAAATAGTGAGCAATAAATTGCAGTTTATTTAAACTAGATGCACCCCGTATACTCCTGATAGTTGTCGACAGAAACTTTAAGATTTTACATATGTTTAGAAGGCTTCGCAATATTTGAGTCCGAGTTGGAGCATCCATTCATTCGAATATCTTTGAAGTCCTCTTCAGAGTCCGAATATGAACCAACAGAGCGACTGATTCTAAAAGTAATAAATAAATATATTCAATAATGTATTTAATATAAACTAAGCTAAAATGTCTACACTAACTAGCTTAAAATCAGTTTATTGTTATTTTGGGTTGTGTGGAAAAGATTTAATAAATTCTGACCTCCATATAATGCTAATTACCAATCGAGATGGATATAGAGTTATATATATGTATATAAATGAACACGATGACGAAACGAGTTGAAAACGGGTGACTGTCTGTCCGTGCAAGCAGTAACTTGAGTAAAAATGTAGATATCTTGATGAAATTTGGCATGTGCCAAAAAAATGAAAAGAGTTCGTACCTGGTCGTATCGGTCCTGCCATGTCCACAAAAAGCCATTAACCAAAAACCTCTAATGTGCCATAACTGAGCCTAAATTAAGATATAAAACTCGAAATTGGCACAGGGGCTCGCAGTAGAAAGGGTCACCACCCTCTAATAAGTTTAATGTACGTATCTGCTAAACAAAATTTCCTCAGCATGAATATTGTTCGAACACGTACCGACAGTGTGAAAATGGATGACATCGGAAGTTAACTCCATGCAATCCCCATATAACGGTACTGATAAACTAATCATAATAATAATAATATCCAATAATTATCCTTAGCCGAGTCATAAAAGACAAGTAAGTTTTTAAGCATTGAGATCTTAAGGTGCTCAGCTAAGGAAACAAAAATTTTAACCACCAAAACTAAGAATTAGGTTAAAGTAAGTTTATTACTTTTAAATGGTACTCGTTAAGAATAGATAAAATAATTTTTTAAGGGTAAAGAGTGAGTCAGTTACATCAAAAGTTCTGGTTGGTTCGTTGGTATTTTAAAAATAAAGGTCAAAACTGCTTGGTTGGATGATCGGGGACGTTAAAATTAATATCAGACAACATAAATGGACTACAGGCTGACCCACTCATTTACAAGAAATATTATAGCAAGCATTTTCCTACAACTTGATTTATAAGTTTTAAACGATTAGTATATGAGGGAAGACTTCACTGGGAATCCCAATATAAATGACTTAAGGCAAAAAGTAAAAAATTGTTTTTGAGCGGACTCTAATTTCTCCTAATGGACTTGATAACTAGGGCTCGATACACAGCAATATACTCCAACATAGAGACCAAACAAGTAAAAAGAATTTTCGTAATTAGCGGATCTATAAATTCTTCAACAAAACTAGGACCGCCTTTAGTTCTGAAAACCATGGAGATGCATGAARAATAAAATTGAGTTTGGGATACATCCTTGATCAACAAAACTGCATAATTGCTCGAAACTAAAGTTCTGTATTACGTATGAAGTAGCGTCATTGGGGTCCATTCTAGATCAACAAAACTGCATTCTTTCTCCAAGCTAAAGCTTTGTATTACGCATGAAGTAGCGTCTACAGATCTACGGGAAGAGCACATCGTTCAAAAATTTTTAAGGTTCAATGGCAAGTCATTTCTAACACACAAAGAAGCTAAGTTGTTTAAGTTTTTTTGAAACTGACGTTCACTTTTTAAAGTATATGATTTAAAAAGTTCCGCCTGAAAGGACATTAATTAAATGAGAAATATAACTTGTTGTGATATATTACTAAGATAAAAAGCAACCCATTTTAGAAAAATTGGTTGAAATCCAGAACCGTTTCTATAACATCAGTATGCTTATTCTCCCTAAAGCTGGTGATACCTGCACATGTATTACAAATTCTAGCAAATTAGTTATTGTAGATTTCCATTTACAAAAACCGTGGCGAGAACAAGAAATACAGAAAGTTATTTCGTATATTATAATTGCTTCAAAAGTGTAGGTATTGCTGACAACTATTCCTCTATAGTTTTCAATGGATAACCTAAATCTACTCTTATGCAAAGGAATTACAAATAACTTTTTCCACATTGATGGTAATAAGCCTTGTTTAAGAGATGCATTAAATAGTTTTATTCAGGGTTGGTATATATATTTGCAACATTTTTTAAGGAAGCATGGGAGAATCATATCTGGGTAAAGATATGATAAATGATTATTTTAACAATTTGTTTAGATATTGTGGGACCGGACATAGTAGACTTATGTATGTATATTTCATCGCGGACGGAAAATTAGAAGTCTCGCGCTTAGAGTTGACGAAACCATAGAACAATTTTTGATTACGTACAATATAATTTTTACTTTTTTCAATAGTCAACAATTAGACAACTAAAGATTTTCTATATTTAATCTTGATAACTCTCTCGAAAATCACAAATTAGAACTTATTCTTTGAGTAAATAAATTTAAARTAGTTTCATTAATATGGGAGACACTATATTCAATATTGTCACTGTAATCTAGCCAAGTTACTTTAGAAAGTTCGCAATTAATCTTCTCAAAATTAGCTTTCGCAAAGTTGAACCGAGAACAAAGATCAAGTATATTATTATCAAGTAAGTTGGCTAGAATTTCCCGGCAGGATGACRCAAGGTTGGTCCAGAAAGTAATAAGACTGATTTTCTTCCGCCTCGACTGTATATTGGAGTATGCGCACATCGACTGGATTCAGTAAAGTGCGTTCCTAGCTAACGAACAAGCTGTCTCCGAGCACCTAGAGGGTCAGGACAAACATTTCCACGACGTGTTTCTCTGAGTGGTGCAAGCCGAAAATGCAGAGGTACTCGATTAAATTCTGTGTGAAACTCAGTAAATCTGCGACATAGACATCTGATATGATCGAGMATGCTTACCCAGATGTTGCTTTAGCAAGAAGTAGTGTGTTTTGGTGAGTCCAGTCCTTTTTTAAATAGCCTCAGTTYTATTACTTTCCGGACAAATYCTGTAAGTCCTCTGGMACAACCAAACATCGGCCAACAGAAAGTAAGCCAGACCTAAGAACTAACCGAACTTATTTGAAATTAAATTAATTTGGTCAAGACCCAACTCCCATATTTCATCTAAAAACTCTTTGCAACATAAGCGAGTACTAACAGGAATGATGTAATCACATGGTAAAATAAACTTGCAATCRGTATTATTAGCCACGCAGAAAACATTATTTATTAAATTGACATGCCTCATATATACAGATAAACACGGTAATATTTCAAGTTTTCAAATTCCATATTCAATATCTCACAAATGTGCGGCTTTTGCCAAGAAAGCGGTGATTTAAATTTACAATTAATGCTCCTCTAAGGCCTCTAACATATTGATAATAAACACTCAGCGAATTATTACTATTCAGTTTTTGTATCAACGAGTTTCTTGGTGTTTTAAGGGGGTATTCTGGTGTAGAAATTTGAAAAAATCTAAATTTTTTTTCATAATTCGATAGTTTTGATATTCAAAAATATATCCCTAAAAGGATTTTTCAAAACTCAAATTATTTTCAAAGTTATATCCATTTTAGTGACGTGGCAACTAGACCGGTTGAGCGAACTATCTGTCTATCTATTACGCTGCCGAAACGCTTTAAACGTGTTTTTCTCAAAACTACTTTTTTGATGCGGTAGCCACAATATCTCAAGTTCTAATCAGTCGATTTATTTGAAATTTGACATGAAATATATCTCTATCACTAGAAGCAACAAAAAATAAAAATTTAAAATTTATATCGACATTAAATCGACAAAATTTAAAAATAGTGAAAAAATCGACCTGTTTTTCTGAGTAGCGGCCATTTTATGAAATTTTTTTTTTAGTTTTGCTGCTTCATGACAGCGACATTCGTACTCATTAAGAATCTTTAATTGTTCTATTTTTTAGATGACGACAAGGGTARAAATCATGACGATGAGGACGGGCCTCGGATTTGAAGTTAAATTTTCGGATGTCAGTATCGTCCGTTTTTAGTTTTGAGGAGATGTAAAAAATCCATTTTCATTTATTATTTTGTGATACAAATATCTTTGTATTCTGATATGTGATGACGAAAACTTGTCTCATTTAGGTTATATTCATAATGCCCTATTTTTTTAATGTGCGCCTGATTAAAGACTTTAAATAGGTCAATTTCTGTCGGTTTACATTTTATGCAAGACCAGCTCAAATTCTTACTATGAAGAATAAAATCCAAGATCCTGTCTGTCAGTTCAACACATTTAAGATGGGCAAGCCAATGACATAACTAGTAAGAAACAACACTTTCAGACTCACCTTTATCAGTGTAATTCGGGAAATCGCAAGTCATTATGATGAGTAATAAAAAAAAATGTCAATAAAAATAAAAATAAAAAAAATTAATTAATAAAAGTTGGTTAAATGAGTTAAGCTTGCCGAACTCACATACACTACACTTGAAAATAACAGTTTCCCCACACACCACACATCCATTGGAAGCAGCAGAAAACACCAGACACACCAATACACGCAGTTTCAAATTTACCACCACCCAACGAGCAATAACCTTCGCCCTGGAAGCAGACGTTGACTTTCGACCACGAATTCGGATTAGAGAACATCGGCAGGCGTTCCTTTTTTCGTATCTTCGGCGCGCAGCTCAACCAATATCTTATTTTCAAATGTTCTTTATATTTTTATAAATACATCCATACAACCTCCACTGGTATCCGGTCAGGGAAGGCATCAATTTTATTACATTTACATACATATTGTTGATCTACATTATTGTTACGCCTTCACTGGCATACGACCACGGATTATAACATCTTATTATATTAAAATAAAATTGCAATCCACTTTGAAGTGAACAAAAATGCGGTGCGGTGAGAAAATCGAACAGTTACTACAAAAAAATGAGCGCGGAAAAAAGAAAAAACGACTAAATAAAAAATACAACACAATCAAACGAAAAACAGCGGGCGCGAATACAAAGCCAAATATGTATGCAACTAATGACATATTAATATAAAAAGGGGCGCGGAGTAAAACCAACAAAACAACAATCACTAGGAACCCGCCGCAGCATTCCAGGACAGGATTTGGAATAGCACATAGCAACAACTACCAAACATATTGGAATACCGTAATCCCCAAAATCCCATGACGGATAAAAAAGTGAGTCGTATCGTATCGATGCTTTAAGTATTTCATTTTTCATTTCATTTTAATTTCTTTCATTAATAATCTTAATTTGCATAGAATAACTCATCCAGTTATTCTCATTTGGTTTTATTTAATTTGCATAGAGTAACTCATCAAGTTATTCCCATTTTATTTTATTGGTTTTGSAAACAACACCGGTTGCCAAGCAGCCATAAGTAACTTTCGGTTAAAACGGAAATACCGCAAATAAAACTGTTTGGCATAGCATAGCAAACAATATATATATATATACATATATATATGTGAAATGCTACATATATATAGTATTGGACAAAACTAAAGCACCCCTACTGTGTTTTTTATGCCTCAATTTTTGAAAAATATAACAGGACTAGTTGGACAATTATTAGAGATTACAATTATGTACATATATTAATTCTTAAAAAATATAACATTAGTTATATATTCTTTCGACATACAAAATTTTAACAAAAAACTTTTCAAATGTAATGTACAAAACTAAAGCATCCCTAATATTTGTTAGACCAAGCTYCTGTAAAAGTACGTTATTCGTTGAAGACGTTATCAATAAACCCTTACAAATATTATAGATACATTTTGTAAAGAGATTTTGACGTCATCACTGTTCGATTGCGATTTAGAGTTTAAGAATCAAAATTGGCGGAAAATTCTTATTCAGCAGACTTTACAAATAAAATAATAAGTGATTGGCAAAACCGTTTATTTCAACATAAAATTAGTTAAAAATATTCGGTGAATAGATCAGTGGTGCCCGATTAATAAATAAAATTCAGGCAGTTTGCTGAAGTCATCTACAAACTACATAAAGAGACTCATTAATCAAAAAGGTTACCCAAATTCATCCCACAGTGTTTTCTAATCAAATAGARAAACACTTTTGTTTACTAGTTAATGTACGAACAATTAGGAGACGAGCTGCTGAGGCCGAGTTGTTCCGTTGGCGTCCAGCTAGGAAGTCTTTTACATCAGCAAAATATTTAAAAGCCAAACTCATATTTCGATAGCTCATCTCGATTGGAGCATTCAGAAAGTTTATACCATTTTATTCTCAGGCGAATCGAAATATAATATTTAGGATTCGGATGGCATAAGATGTGTGAGAATGCCGAAAGGACAATGACTCAAACCTCAGTATTATTTTGCGACCATTAAATAAGGCCGTGGTAATGTTATGGTCTGCAGATCCTTTTCTGGGCACGGGACTGGACCTATTCATATAACAAATAGAATAAGGGACCGCTTTGTTTACACCGATATTTTAAAAAACGGGATGCTACCGTATGAAGAGGATATACCTCTATAATACCTACTAAGCATAACAATATTTATTGAAAAACTTGGTTTTAAAGGTACAGAGTTGATGATTTAGAGTTGCAGGCGTAATTACTTGCTGTCAAATCCATCGAGAACTCATGGGAGATCGTTAATTCCAAAATAAATATGGAAAAATGTAAAACCAAGGATCAACCTTTAGAACCTGAACAAATTGATTGGAATTGCACATTACCACATGATATATAGTAAATAATTTAATTTCTTTCTGCTGAAACATCCTTTTCAGCGGGATATCCTCCTCAGCAAATGGTATCATAATATACTGCATTATATCCACGTTATGTCCGTTATGCTAGTAATCTTGTGAATTGGGACTGCACAAAAAAATTTGGCCTGTAAGAAAAACACACCAAACCATGAAATTCAAACCGCCAAGCTTCATAGCTTTTGTGCTGAATCTGGGGTCGTACTCTCTATYAGGGGAGCGTCTTAGATACTGAAGGGACCCTTTACCGCCATATAGAATAACTTTCGACACGTCTGTCTACAAGATGTTGCGCCTTTTCTCAATCGGTCCTTTGACAAATTTAAGACAACTTGATATATGATTTTTTTTAATAACGGTACTTATCGAGGACTGCGGACATATAAATTATGTTCATGTAGAAGTCTTCTCACTGTATGAACACCGTAGGCCAGGTTCAGTTCATT
>NW_017537493.1:0-12871 GCF_001853355.1 Bactrocera latifrons | reverse complement strand
CTGACACGACCCACGATTCTACGTTTTTCACTGTTCCTGCTATAACTTATTATATCCTTCTTACTTCTATTTATACTAACTAGTATGTTTACTTATTACTAGTTGATAGTTTGTTTAGGTATAGATTATATCATTTGTTTACATATATATTGTTTGCTTAGATACATTCGTAAAATATTAAATGCTTTATATATTTATATAAATAAACTTATAAATAAAATATTGAGAACAATTTATTTTGCATATTCAATGTCCAAATTGGCACATTTTCGGCAATACCCCTTATTCTTTGGTAAGCAAAAATAAACAGGATTGCGTACATATGTACAAAAGGAATTGATCTCTTATACGAGCACTTATTTGCAAGTACATACATGCGGATTCGTCTATAGGTATACCCTATAAGATATACATATAAACACAAAACAAATTAATAAAATAAATATTGCATGTTTTAATAAATAAGTAAATAATAAATAAATTCGGTAATACTAGTATACTATTTTCGAGATTAATTAATACGAAACACGTTATTTTTACTGTAATCCGATAACAGAAAATATAAAAAAAACAACATTTTACAATTTTATTATTTAAAGGAGACTTCGCTTTGCAATCAGCAATTTCATTTAAAGTCAGTCAGTTTACATACACTGAAAGAATTTATTTCGCTAATTTRTTTTTTCTAAATGAACGCAGATTCTAAAGAATCTAAATCTTCACAACTGGTGAAAGTTCCAAAATTCGCACGAAAAAAGTCCATGTACACCTGTAGAAGCTACACGCTCAAAGCAAGGTGTTACAAAACAAAAAAGGGGAAAAGACATTATATATAGTAAATTTATTGCTGARAGTGACAGGTTAATAAGATACTGCACTCGATTTTCCTCTTCAAGATAATTCTGAATCGGCATTATTAATCAAAAGAGAAAATCTGGACAATTTTTGGATACGGCTCCAAGTTTCTTATGACGTAATAGTAGAATCTGATGACTCATTTCTACCAGAAAATTTCAAATGTTCGGCTTACGCCAAATATGAAAACAAAAGTTCAAGCAGGCGTCATAGTAACAGTTCGCATTAAATGATGACAATTTCAATATGGCTTGGGAAGCTTTGAAAACAAAATACGAAAATGAAGGAATATTGGTCGATAAGCAAATAGCAATTTTAATGAACTTCTCAAAAATTAAAAGGAAACCAGTGAAGAATTTATCAAACTTCAATCCACTGTTTCCAACTGTTTGTCGATTTTATCGCCCCACAACATTCCCCCAGACAAATGGGACCCTATACCGGTAAATGCATAGTAGCATTACCAGAAAAGTCGTTATTACTGTGGGAGCAATCGCTYTCATCACGAAAAAAGTGCCCAGCGTGGCAACAAATGAAAGACTTTCTCACTACCCAGTACGAAATGGCAGAAAGAGTACACAAAAAAATAACTAAACCAAAAAATATTCAACACGACCTCAATAGAAGCTTCCAAAAGCCCCAAGGCAATAGCAACAATAATTTGAATAGAAGCTTCTTCAAAAGGCAATCGTTCTCATCTGAACAGAATAAATATAGATCATGCGAAGTATGTACAGGAGGGCATAAGCTCAAATCTTGCGAGAGATTCAAAAAATTTAATATTATCGACCGCAACAATTTCGTGAAAACAAAAAGACTTTGTACAAACTGTCTGTCACATGCGCATACACTCAAAGAGTGCGAAAACAAATTTAATTTCGTCTATTATCATAAACGACACCATTAGATACAATCTCGAAGTGCCAAATCCACAAAATTGTCAAGAAGTACCATGCTGCTCAAAGGCATTAAAAACTAAAACACTACACAGTGAAAATCAAAGTAGAGTACTACTACCCACAGCAGTCGTCTCCATCGAACATCGAGGATAGCTGTTTAAGCTCAGGGTCCTAATAGACCAAGGATCACAACGATCTTTCTTAGCGTCTTGGGCACAAAATAGGCTAAAACTACCAACAAAACAATTCCAACTTTGAAATTGCGGGGATGGGCGGAAGAGTAGTTCAAAACTCGAATATCATCTGCCCTATTACCCTATTTTCCCCCAAGCGGATATAAGAATACAAGCAAAAGCTGTAGTCCTACCGTATCTAACAAATATGCTTCCAAGCTATCATATAACTAGCAAACATTGGGAAAAGGTTTCACACCTTAAGTTAGCAGATCCCAATTGCAACACCCCGCTTAAATAGACCTTCTATTAGGCAGCGATCTCATATCACAGATAATACTCGAAGGTATTGAGAAAATTTCAAACACACTTTTAGCACAAAAGACTATTTTCGGTTGGATCCTAAGTGGACTAGTTGCTCAACATCTCAAGCTGAGGAGATCTCAAACGAGTACCTCAATTCACAATTGAGAAAATTTTGGGAGATAGAAGAACTCCCCCCCAAAACCCCTGAAGATCAGTATTGGGAAGRCTTTTACAAAGCCACAACTACTACATCACATAACGGTCGGTATGTCGTACGACTACCACTAAAACCCCAATTTCCCTGGACAATCGCCTTAGGTCACTCTCGCACCTCTGCAATGCAGCAGTTTCAAAGTATGGAAAGGAACCTACTTAAAAAAAGGTGAGCTCAAACCAGAATATGATAGTGTGTTGGAAGAATGCACTCCCCCACCACTTTCTGGTGGAATGGCCCCCGAAGGTTAACAGAATCTTCCGATGCTTGATCACTCAAAATTAGAATTAAGGAAATACGCACAGTATACCCCAAGGCGATACAGTGACGCACCTAGACTTACAAAAAGCATAGATCAAGCTGTTTGATTTGTAAGATCAAACTTTTAAATTTAAATAAGATGCTTTATATCCTTACCACTGGTGGGTGGAAAATAAAGATTTTATTTAAGCTGAGAACTATTTCACTCTAAGAGAAGTGTTTCCTTCTACAAGAACTATTTTAGTCTCATTTTATTTAAAATTTTCACGTATTTATATACAATTTTAAGAACTATCYTAACTATCTTAATATATGTGTATGTGTGCATGTTCATATGTATGTAGCACATTGTTTATGCTGTTGTTGTTTTTAAGTGCACATGCACATTTGTATTCAATTGCCTAATTTCTTATCTTAGGTCAATATGTTATCTTAAGTAAATATGTCTGTTTGTTAATTGTTGAGTGCATACGTATTGCATATATGTCAGTGCATACGTGCCTGATATAAATGTATGTATGCGTTTATTTATGTATTTGTTTTGTACTGCCTTAGCATTGGCGAAGATAAGCCTGTTCAATATATTTGAACATCGATTTTATCGCATCAACTCAAGCGCGCTACTTCAGCCGAGAGATATCAGTACTAAGAGAATCGAAGCTCACTCCTAGTACTAAATCCATTCATAGATACGAAAGGTCTACTTCGTGCAAATGGTCAGCTTGTCAATTCAAGCCTAACGTATAACGAACGTCATTGTTACACCAGAGAGATCGCAACTTGCCACATTATATCTCAATTATGTCCMCGTACTATTATTACACGCGAACACCGCCTCATGCAACAAATATTCCGCCAAGAGTTTTATATCCCAAGACTCAAGCCCAAAATAAAGAAATGTATTTTTTCTTGCAAATTCTGCGCTGCAACTTTGCTCTGCCTATTACAGGTGTCGATTTTGCTGGGCTTTTTCAAATAAAGGCGTCCATGCTAAGGTCTCCCACACTATGTRTTTTACGACAAAAGCAGTACATCTCGAGCTATGTACTAATCTGACATAAGAGGCTTTTCTCGCGGCATTTGCTCGTTTCGTCGGACGACGTGGTTTTAAGTCAAAACATTGGCATTGGCAAGACATTTATAGGAGCTCAAAGAGCTACTGGAAAACAGTTTGTGGACTTTATAAAACAAGTTTCACCTAAGATTGTACAAAAGTACGCTTCTCATATGGGTGGTTTATGGATATCAGCGGTAAAAAGCTTTACATCCCACCTTAAAAAAGTAGCTGCAACCTACAGATTTAATTTTGAAGAGTTTACAACATTATTAATTTGAAACCGTTCTAAATTCAMGGCCATTGATGACACTCTCGCAAGATCCCTCAGATCTAACAGATCTTACACCTGGGCACTTTCTCAAAGAAGCACCCATTCTGGCCACACGTGGAGGCGTGGAGTCGCTTTCCTTACTAAATAGATGGGAAAGAATAAAATTCTTCATCATGACTTCCGCCACTGATAGAAGGAGGAGTATATAAAGGGCCTTAACGAAAATGCAGGTAATAAATAATCCGTACAATAAATCCGACACGCAGAAATTGAAACATCTGTCTAATATCCAACACCGAAATAAAACCGTAAATATGATAAATCATAAATAATGGGTAGATTAGTACAACCGCGACAAACCAAATAACGTTGGTTACAAACAGACAAATTTTTCATAATTTATACTATTGAGTTGCAACTAAACTCGACCTTTTCTCTATACAGGCAAATATTCAGAAGATAGTCAAACTTCAGCACCTATAATGCGATCTGCCATCAGTGTGCCCTGTCCTAGGGTTGCCCCGACACCGGTGCCCCAAACAACCACCGCAATAACACTGTCAACCAYCGCTCGTATTATCATACGAGCACCAGCAACAACACCGCCATCAACAGTGGAGCCCCATCGGCGCCTYCACCGATTGCTACACTGTGGGCTCTTCAAGGAGTTGTCACTAATACAACGCCAGCAGATAGCACAGGCGCTAAGGTATTGCCACAATTACCTGGCACACACTCACGCAACTCATGAATGTGACTCAGGGGCTTTTTGCCACATGTGTAACAGACAGCATCACACGCTGCTCCACCGCACGCCGAGAAATGAGGGCGGTCGGCCACATGCCCCTCGCAGCCGCGGCACAACCAAACCGCACCAAACTTGCCGTGAGGCACGGCAGCGAAGACCGGCAACCGGCAACCGACAACCAAAACCTTCGTCACTTCCTTCGTTTCGTATATTCGACGCGCAGCTCAACCACCGTTCAACAGCTGTAGATCTTCGGCGCGGAACAGTTCAAGCCTCCACTGGTATCCGATTTTCATTATAACTTCTTATCTTATCTGATCACCGGAAATTCCACCGAAACTGTGCTTGAATTCATCAAAAAGCAGCCGAAATCATCATTCGAATTCATGGAAATGGAATTTAACATCTCTAAAACATCGATTTGGACTTACGAAATGTGTATGCACGGTTTGTTCCGCACAAATTGACCTGTTAACAAAAATTGCTCAGAATCCGCCTCATCGATCGATGCTTGTGACCGATTATTTTACCAAAAATCACATTTTAACCATTAACCACTCCCCGTATTCACCTGATATGGCACCGTGCGACCTCTTCCTTTTCGGAAAAATGTCCATGAAAGGAAAGTGTTAGGCAGACGCGTAGAGGCTATTCAAAAAGCTTGTACCGGCGTACTGGCGGCTATACCGGCCAACGAGCTAAAACAGTCGTTCGACATGCTTTTGCACCTTGTAAAAAACTGTATTGAAAACAGTTGTCAACCCTGAGAATTTGTCAAACGCAACTTCCTTCTTCTGAATTGCGCTATCGCCGAGTACAGACGTGCTCTTATATTAGGTAAACACATGTATTTATAATTCAATATATTTATATAAATGCAAACGCAGCAATTATCTGCACAACTCACTTAATTGAAATAATTTAATAATACAATTTTAAAATGATATACAAATATTTGCAAGGGCACGAAATTCCACATCTGAACGCGTGATGCCAAATCAATGACAAAACACTTATGTCAGAGACATAAAATTTTACACCCCGAGTGAGTTTTATGGAAGTAAAAATTGGATAATGGGCGGTGTGAACGCCACTTTTATGTGAAATTACATATCTAGGGACCAACCCGACCCATTTCGAATAAATTTAGACCGTGCCATTTTTTTTACATTCCTGTCACATTGCAAAAATGRGCGAAATCTGACTATAACCACGCCTACTTCCCATATAGCAGAATTTTAAATTCCCTTTTATTCTTTCACTTTCCAGTACACAAATCAAAAAGTAAATAATATTACGGGATACAATTTCGCACTAATAATTCCTTCATGACCAAAAATTGTCCAAATCCAGCAAAAACTGTTCAAGCCTCTAGGTACCGATGATTAATGGGCGTCCTTTCGGGACATGTTCACTGCGGTATACATAAACCATCCTAAACTTTCTCGAACACGAAAGCTATAACATCTCAGGTTCAAAACAAAAGGAGAAGCAGGCAGTATCGTCAAGCGTTTCGCTTTAAATGACGAAAACTTTAATCTGGCTTGGGAAGCACTGGTCGAAAGATACGAAAATGAAAAAGTATTGGTAGACAACCAAATAACAATTTTAATAAATTTAACAAAAATTCGACAAGAAACCAGCCAAGAATTTCAAAAACTTTAGCCGACGATGATCAATTGTTTATCAGTGTTAGAAACACAAAATATTTCCATAGAATCGTGTTATCCCATCCTAAAAACACTCTACCTGATGCTGCTTGGCTACGATAGAAGCAATCACTAGTAGCAAGAAAAAATTCACCAAAATGGTTTCAGTATGAAATAGCTGAGCGAGTAGACAAAAAAAAACCATTAAACCAAAATGTTTTCAATCAATCAATATGTAAGGGAGGTCATAAAATGCTACGTTGCGAGAAATTTAAATAACCCCTTAACCCTTTCGCGGACACACGAAATTTAGTAAATGTTATCAGAATGACACATGCATTTATTTGGCTTCTAAAACCAATAATTGAATTCCGATTTCAGTTATAGTTAACAAAAAAAAAAAAATCGAATTGGGACACTAACTTAAATCTGATTGCTTCTGTAGTGGCACACAATAAGCTACTACATATAAAACCAATGCAGTAGACGTCGCCTATGTCCGACGTGTTTATACGATTTTTTTCTATGTCGGCATATACCGACGTGTGCAATTTAAGTCATTCGTTGTGTCGGATTATGCCGACGTGTCCGCAAAAGGGTTAAATCACTTGTTTTATGAAATTTTTTTTTTTAATTTTTTTGCAAAGACGGTTTTTTTTAATAATTGTACACTGTTGATACGATGGGTATTCATAATTTGCACATAGATGTCGTTGCATTCGTATAACTCCAGTGCAGTTACAGCTGTTCAAAAATTAGTGAATAATGAAGAAATTCGCTATATTTTGAAATTTCTGTATAAAAAAAAAGAAATGCCACTTGAATGAAATTTGTGAAGTTTATTGAGAAGATGCTGTAGTAGTTCGTGTAGCACAACAATGGTTCGTTTGCTTACGTTCCGGAAATTTCGAATTTTTTATTTACACTGATTGAATAATACCTTTAGCAAAAAATGGCCAGAAGGCTATCAAAATGGTACATATTTGTTATTTATTGATAAGTATAAATATAAAATATGATAAGTTGAAGTTTGATTAGAAATACGATAATATTTTTTTGACTACCCAATATTTCCAACCTGCTTGTTATGGAAGTATTCAATTAATATATTTACGAAATATTTCCAGGGAATCTTTGAAATATATATGTGGAATGGCATCCCTCTCCGAAAGGGAAAATACAGGGACAAAAGGGACAACACAGAAATGACAGCGTAGGTTGCTCCGATGGCGACGAGCAAAAAGACGATGAGTTAGAAGACAGCCATCAAGCTAGACGGTCGCGCGGCAAAACAAGAAAAGTTGTGAAGTGAAATTGTGTTTTAAAGCGAACAAAAAATCTATTGCAAAGTGAAGGAATAAGTCTAATATATAGAATCTGTTATATTAAGAACATAAGAAAAGTGGTGAAATAAAGTGAAATTGTATTCGAAAGTGCAAAAGCAAACAATAAAGTAAAGAAATAAATCTAATATATTGGAAACTATAATTTAACGCAAAATACAATAATAAAAAGTGAAAAGAGTATATTTATTTGGGATATTGCGGATATAGGAGGGTGACGAACCCCACATATATAATATAAAAAGAAAAAGTACATAAAGAACCGACGACGTTTTTGAAGGATATAAAAAATGTTTACGATTAAATAATGATAAAAAAAAAAAATGTTTAGTAAGAACAAACTCCAATTTTCTCGTACAAAGACAGTTTTATTAAAARTTACGTAATTAAAGTTCAAATAATTAAAAATTTTATTAAAATACCTTAAATTCGATTTATAAATTATAGATGTCTTTTTACACATATCAAGGATTTCTCAAATCTCCTAAACATATTACGATCCGCAACTACGCACGAGTATGCGCAACTACCATATCACATATAATAAAAATTTAAAAACATGAAGATTTGGAATCTATATAATCTCTATTAGTATAAAAAAAGAGGTACTTAAAATATTTTTTTAGAGAAGCTTTAATGATTTCCCATAAATAGCACAACTTCTTTTAGTAACAAAAATTAGAGCTTCAAAATTTCTTGTCCAACCGAACATATTATACTCTTGAAACTTGCAAGCCAGGAAAATACTTTAAGGAGTAAAGCCAATCCTTTAGAGTARAGTCGGGCGGATGTTCGAAAATTGTGATATTAGTTATATATTGGTAATGTCAAATTTTCGTTAAAACTTATCTATTTCATGCACAAAGATACACAGTTATTAAAAAAATATACCGTCTTATTTTCATTGGGAACTTCGAAAATTTTTATATTAATTTTTATACCAATTTTCACACCGGCTCCCATAAAACTCTCAAATACCATCTCGGTGGTACAATTTAATGTCTCTGGGGTATTTATTTACTGATTTATCCTCCGATTTCATCCATTTTCACACTGCTGGTAGAGGTTTTACAAAATTTACACTGATTAAATTTCGTTATTGTAACTTCAATGGTTTAGAAGATATGTACATTAAACTTGTTAGAGGGCGGGCCCACGCGCAATTTCAAAAAAAAAAAATTGTCCACAGGTGCCCCTTGCTACTGCGATTCTCCGTACCAATTTAGAGTTTTATATTTTAATTGAGTGCTTAGTTATGGCACTTTATATGTTTTCGATTCATGTGGGTTTGTGAGCGTGACAATGGTCCGATTACGCCCATCTACTAACTCGTATTTTTTTTTTTTTTTTGTACGAGGGAACCCACATACCATGTTTCATAGAGATATAGCAATTTTTACTTAACTTACAGCTTGCACGGACGAACAGACAGACAGTCAACCGGATTTCAACTTTTCTCATATTCCTGATCACTTACAGTTGTGTTAAAAATAATAGGAGTACCGCACAATATAAAATACAAAGTTATGTTTTTTAACGAAAACAAAAATTCTATTCTAATTCGCCTCTTCTCAGCTAAACCTTTTTTAATATCTTCTCATAAATGTTGTATCGTATTAAGGTCATGCGACTGAGCAGGCCAGGACATAACCTCAACTTTATTGACTCGACACCATTCCTTTGCAGATTTACTTGTATGTTTCGCGAATGGCAGCATAACTTTTTTCATCTACATACACGTACTGATYCGTGGTTTCTTTTATTAGATGGATTGGTCCCATGCCGTTGTGCGAGAAACTTCCCCAAACCWTTACTTTTGCACCACCATGTTTGACAGTCTTAAGGGTGTATTGCGGATTATATTTCGTATTTGGTGGACGACCCTGCGCCACCAAATAAAACAATGGAACTTTTCGCGGACTCCGCGCAAATAAATTACATTCCAGTAGACGTCTACGAACTGTTACGTCACTAACATGAAGATTTAGAAGCTTCTTTATTCCTCTAGACGTCGCTTTGGGATCGTGTTTAGACGACTGGAGTATGCGTCGATCGATTTCTTTGGTAGTTTTACGTTTTCGTCYAAGAGTTTCGGGTTTATTTTTGTAGCACAAGCATTTGATATCATTTGATCAGAACACCCGAGTATTACTTTCATTTCTTTATAAGTTTTCCCGTTTTTTCGCAAGATTTTTAATGATTTCGCTTTTCGTCGCTTCAGTGTTTTATCTATCCTTTAAAAAATGTCACCGTTTTTATTTTGTTGTACTTACTTTTTTGTTTTTTTTTACAGATTTTGTTTAAATAAAAATATATTACACCACTTGGTAGCTCACGCTCCTATTTTTATGAACAGCGCAATTCAGTGATCGACACAGATATGAACTCATAACAATGCAAATAATGTAAACAGCTGAAGTTTATGCTTTGTGTTTTACTCGCGAAATACCGTTAGAAATATTTCTTGGAAAGCGTTTGGCGTTCATGTTCTGACATGATAAATTTTTTGGATGAAATATTTTTCTGGGTGATTCAAAAAAAAAATTTTTTTTCGTTTGGTACTCGGAAAAATAGATTCTTAAACACCTCAAGTCCTATTAGAATTTAAGATACATCTTCAATTATAGCGATGGAGAAGTTACATATTGTAATATTCACCCTATTATTATTAACATTACCTTTGGACCTAACTTTTATTTCTCCTTTCATCAAAATCCTTTTCTTTAATGTAACAATAAAATGATCTCTAGAATTAAGTACTCACATTTGCAATTTATCTACTGTTATATATTTCATATTGGTATTATTATTTATTGCTCATATCCTCATTCTTGTATTGTATGAAAGTTCTCTGGTCGTCATTCACTTGAGAGTGGCCAGAAACGATTCTTTTAGTTATGGCTTAAGCAGCTCACGGCTTCCAGTCTTTGAGCAAGTACCTTTGGGTAGCCTAAGAACATCCGTTTGAAGTCAAACCACCCCCTTCACAGGGTTGAGCGCTGGGTTTGGGGCCCGCCACGTAAAAAGCGCCCCAATAAAAGATTACCAACTGCTTCGGATGGGAGACTGAGGCGAGTAGGTCCTTGTGGCATTTACTCCAGTGGCCATGTAAAGGAKGGCAATCGTTGATTTGCTTCCACGCCGATGCGATCAAAGATGCCTTCCATGAGCGCTTGGAGCGCACCTGTGAAAACTGCCTCCGTCAAGATTTGAAAATCGTGCTKGGCGATTTTAACACGAGGGTGGGCAAAGAAGGTATTTAGGCGAAACAGTCGGTAAATTTAGCCTCCACGATGAAACATCCCCAAATGGGTTGAGGCTGATCGACTACACCGGTGCCCGAAATATAGTTATATGTAGTACTAGATTCCAGCATAGAAAATTCATCAAGCTACCCGACTGTCTCCGGATCGAAAAGCCACCAACAAGATCAATCATGTTGTGATAGACGGAAGACACGTCTCCAGTGTTCTAGACGTGCGTTCGCTCCGGTGTCCTAACATCGACTCGGACCACTATCTTGTTGCAGCCACGATTTGCACCCGCCTCTGTGCAGAAAAAAACGCACGTCAACAAACACAAGAAAGGTTAGACGTCGAGAAGCTGCAATTACAACAGACAGCCGAACGCTTTCCTACTCGACTTGCTCTCCTGCTCTCTGAAAACACTCGTCAACAACTCGGCATAAGAGAACTGTGGGACGGCATTTCAAACTCCTTACGTACAGCTGCAAAAGAAACCATTGGTTTTCGGAAAATGCAAAAGAACAGCTGGTACGACGAGAAGTGAAGTAATTCCCACGACAGCCGGTTCTACGTTACCGGAATTGACTCGGATTTCATCCGACCAAGGGCTGTTCTTTCGGCGATCTAACCCCGTTTGGATCGGTGAGTGTTAATCTGTGTGTGTCGTCACTGGAGCAACGCCTTGCAGCAGGGTTGCTCCGTATCCTCCTGACTCGTGCAGGCCTTGAGTGCAACCTGGGCCCGGAGGAATTCTTCTGCTGCCTTTGCGCGAAAAGGCTCCATCCAAACTCCATCTCGGTCAGGTGCAACACATGCAATGGATGGAGCCATCTTAAGACCTGCTCAGGCCTTAAGATCTATAGGGAGTGGACCACACGTTACGTGGCCCCTTGTTGTCTACGCAATACTGCGACRCTAGCCTCTACGGCTGTGCAACCAGCACATAGTTCGCGCCGCCACCCACCTCGAGTGGCCAACAKAGGACCTCCACGGTCCCCCGGAGCTCAACTAGGCAACATAGCTCCCAATCTGACTTGTCCCCCCCCAACCTCCATCCCGCTCCAATCCACGTGCGAGAACCAATCAGCAACTCTTGGTTCCTTGCACAGTCTGTTCCGTGTGTCAGACCGCCATACGTCGGAAAGTCACATCAGTCAAGTGCAACTCTTGTGCTGGCTGGTGTCACTTYCCGGCGTCTTCCGGCCTGCGCACCACACGTTGCCCCATGCTGCAGGAGTCTGCCCCCGCAACACACTACAGTGGCGTCGCCAACAAACACCCTAGTGCGACAACCGCCCCGGCGGGTTCTGCAGCTGCAACAAATACCACCCACACGTCCCTCCCTCACCCCCAGGATCACCCACGGACACCCGCGACAAACCCGGCTACTTCAATTTAACTGCAACAGACTCCAGAGCAAGATCGAGGAGATAGTTGCACTTATGAATCGGGAGCGCGTATAGATAGCTGCGGTCCAAGAAACCAAACTAAACAGCCGCTCAGATCTTCTGAGTTGTGCAGGTTTCAACGTTRTACGTAAAGATCGCGAGCGAGATAATGGTGGTGGCCTAGCCTTCATATTGCACAACACCGTGCAGTATCGTTTAATCGCTGAAGACATCGACCGCAGGGACGCTACCCTAGAATGTAAGGGCATAGCTGTCCGGTCAGGCGATGTCGAGCTCGAAATATTTAATATATACATCCCCCCAGTGACATGTTGCCCTACAGGATATCACCCGAATATAGGTGCGCTACTTCGTGGTGAAAGCCGTTTGGTGCTAGGCGACTTTAACGCGCACCACGATCTTTGGCATTCCTGTCTGTCAAATGACCGTAGGGGGATGGAG
>NW_017537492.1:51577-79844 GCF_001853355.1 Bactrocera latifrons | reverse complement strand
GTAGAGAAAGGTTTCAAATGTTGTACCATCCACCCTCTTCCAGAGTGACTTGCCGCCTTCAGATGTGTATAAGAGACAGCTCTTCCAGAGTGACTTGCCGCCTTCTCTTCCAAATAAAGCATGAGGAGGGGTCTACTTTATCGAACATGTTTTGTAGAGAATTTAAGGCCTGTTTCTGTGGCTTTGTCGGTGTATTCTAGGAATGATACGCGGTCGAGAACGGATTTTATGAGAAAATGATAACAAAGAGTTCAGAAAAATTAAGTATATTTTACGGGTAGTAAATACMTGACGGAAGATATCGAGTAACAAAGTTTGTTCTACTGAAAAGTAATCTTCTTCTTATTTTTGAGAGGTAACCGCCCGCTTTCGGAGGCGAGCTAMAACTGTACATAAATATTTTCTTCTAAAAAAATATACGGTTATTGTCATAATATGATCCAAAGTTATTTGAAATCCCAATTAGATGAGAATTACAGGCCTATAGTAAACGAATGCAATAACGTTTAAGTGTATATGTCAAATTTACGAACCACTAGTTGCCAACCCCTGACATTCGTACGAGTGTGTTTGCTGGCAGCGAGCTGCCATTTAAATGTTGCTTACTTCTTCGTTCTGTTTGTTAGCCTGCGCCTTTTTTTCATAGCAAAATTGAGAAATGAAAAATCGTTGCAACTAACGGCAATGTGGCGAAGTGTGGGAGGACGAAGTTCAAAAAGACATTTGGCAGCTTTTTGAAATTAACTGCAAATTTCGTTGAATAAGGCAAAGCGAAAAGTAAGAAGCGCCGAGAGGAAATTCAAGAATTAATAACGAGCAAGAGTTCAACACATATACACACTGACTCTCAAACAGTTAAAGCGAAAGCAGAACGAAGTCGCAAGTTYATACAAAACAATATTGCTGCACGCACAAAAATTATTGCAATGCAGTTCGAAATAAATGCAGTGGCATGCTTCTGAAAAGCAACAACAACAGCAATAGCAGCAGCAAAGCACGTTGCAGAACCAATTTTCCAACTGTGTCACCTTTAAAATTGCAGAAATGCTCCACAACAGCCGGCAGTGGCAGCCGCAACGARTGCAACACACACACGCACACACACATGTCGTAACGGTTTTCTTTGCCATTTTGCGAATACTTCTTTCCGTTTTGCCACTCACTTGAGAAAGTTTTGTGTGCTGCTGTAGTGCAAATTAAAAATTGAAAAGCTTTTAACTTAACACCCCTAAAAATGAACTGAAAAAAGGTGGCAAAAAGTAGTCACTGAAATTGTGCGCACGTTGGCAACCCTATCCACTCATTCGAGCAGCTATCGTATTTGCCACATTGTTAGTGAGCAACTGATTGTACCAGCACTTTATGCCGAGTTTAAAGTTTCCTTTCATTGTCGGTAAAGGTGCCCGCAGGATTTCGATAAAACTCTTTCAACACAATTTTATGGCGTCTCCCAACAAATTGCAACACTCAACCACACATACACACATACTAGTGTGGCGTAAAGAACTCTTGATACTTTGTTGCTTTGCTACAAAGTTGTATTTGTATTTTTGTTTGTGTTTGTGTTTGCGTGTGGCCCAAGCTAAGAAAGTTTAAAAGTTTTGCATCTAATTGTTGTAAAGCTTGAACACTATAATAGGATTAAATTACAACAACAYAAGTTTACGAGTAGGTTAGATGAATTTCAGTTTGGTTTGGCGCATATATTGTAGCTAGGCAGCAGCAAATATGTGGGCCATTCACATGCAGCGGAGTGGTGGGCGACTGAAGAAGCCTTGAACATTTTTGCGGTGGACCAGAAAACTTTTCGGTTGAGCTGAATTTTGAAGTGCGAGCTTTTTGGGAATTTCAGTGTTAGAAAGTTTTTTTCTTTTCTTTTTAATTGAAAGAGAGTATTCCGAGCATTTCGCAACAAAGAAGTGAATAGTTGTGGTATAACTGTGAATTAGAATTGAGAGTTAGCAGGCCATGCGGCCGCCCTCCAGCCTATTTGTTAACGATATTTGGTGCGTTGAGTCCCTGCGGAAATGAAATGCCAATTTTGTTGGCGTAATTTTCCTGCAAACGAGTACGTTAATTAAAATAGACGTGGACTGCTAGAAATAGAAACTGTTATAGCCTTTGGGGAGAATAATAGACAAGTTGTCATTTTGATATATTTTTGCCAAATCGTAGGAGATTCTAAGCGTAATTTGTGAGCTCAGTCCAATATAGTCGTTTATTTTTCTTCTAACGATAATTTATTAGAAGTTTTAAATGGTTTACAGCTTTGTTGGTTCTCCTTTGATCAACCGATTATTGAAGAGATAAAAGTAAGAAACGCTMACCCGGTTATATTACATGTAACATGTTCTGGTCACCTCTTTTGCGGCTAGAAAGTCACAGATTCACAAAATTTCTTTTAATTGAGTTTTGTAATTGAGTTTTTTGCTGGCTTAGTTTTCAGTTCGTCACTTTTAAAGGAATCAAATAGGCTACAAGACTCTATCATATTTGTTATTTTATAATATACTACTAAGAGCAAAAAATAGTAGAACTTTGTTCATAATTTTTAAATTCTTAATACATTCTTCAAAATCTATGTCGTTCCCCTTAAAGTAGTCCCCTTTCGCCATACAAACACTTGTGCGTCTTTTAAAAGCCTCGAAACAGCTGTTAACGTCTCCTAGCCGTCTAGCCTTCAATGCGCGCAGCGGTTCAAGTTTACTGTCTCCGGTTTTCCCGGAGCGGTCGGTAGAGTTTGCTGWATAGCTAGAAGTCAAACGAAGCTAAATCAGGTGAACTGGGTGGTTACGGAACGATATTGATTATACATTTTGCGAAAAACAGAATCAATGCAGTATGCTAGGGTGCAGTATTGCGGRGCAAAAGCCAAGAGTTGTCGGCCCATAATTCTGATCTCTTTTTACGAATAACTTCGCGCAAACGACGCATAGCATTCCTTGTTGACAGTTTGGTTGGTCGGAAGAAATTCGGAGTACACCACATYTCRATAATCGAAGAAAACTGTCAACACAAMGCTGATTTTTGACCTACTTGGAAGTGGTTTTTTYGGCTTCGGCTCAMCTYTGAYGACATTCGTCCKATTAATCGTMTACGGTCGGRTCGTAAGCATAGATCAAAAACTCATTGCCAGTCATAATTTATTTCATGAYATCCTGGTATTCGCAAAACATTGTTTCACGGACATTAACGGGACGCTCCWTTTCGAAAAAATTKAGTTATTTYGGAACCAATTGTTTTTTCAMMTTCTTAGCCCAAATACTCTTTCAAAATAGTTTTMACTGATCCTTTGTTATTCCAACGATTCCAGTAAGGTCTCTGACAATTAATCGTCGCTTGTCAAGAACCAGTTCCTTTATTTTATTGACGTGTTGAGTATCAGTTGATGCTGATGGCTCTCCTGGATGTAGTTCGTTGTCAAGGTGTTCTCGAATCTCTTTGAATAGTTTGTACCAACCAAAAACACTTTCTCGCTACAAACAATTATCACAGAAGGCTTTTTCCAACATTCTAAACGTTTCGTCACCAGAAATTTGATTCTGCACACGGAACTTCATGGAACTTCTTTGTTGAATAATTTTAGTCATCGAAAAAATCGCCGAAAGCACTTTATGTACTTTAGAAAGACAAGCGTATACTAAACAATTATTATTCTGATGTGCCATACAGATGGCGGTTTGAAAATTAAATTAAAAAATTACTGCTTTTTGCTCACAGTATTATGCTGAATGATAACAAGTCTCGAGTTCGACTTAACGTGGATGTCTTTTGGATCCATTGTCTTAAGGTCAAGTTGTGTGCGAAGAACGATTATATAAGCTAATAGTATGGCAAAAGCTTGTAATACTACGACATTTATTAAGAGAAGAACGGTTACAAAGAAATTTTCTAATATAATTTACACTTACAACTCGAGCTTTGCCGCGGTTCTCCTTTCATCTTTGCTTTGCCCTTACAAGTAATTAATGCGAATCCCGATTAATTGTTCGTTTTTATGAAAAGTTTTGTCATTACCTGATCAGAAGTACCTTGTASCGATTTTTTTTTCGGTATTAGTCAGAGCTGCAATCGAATCTAGTCTCATAGAGGCTTTGTCATGCCTTATCTTATGCTATATTGGTGAACAGCAGAGCTCGAATGTATTTAATTCGTTCCGTTCAATCGTGTTAAGGTGTTTTTATTCTCAAATTGTCGGTAATAATGAAACAGAAATTAAGACCCTTTTTAATGAAGTTTTTTTTATGAAGCTTGTCAACGAAATTTGGGTAAATTTTCAGTCTTATATGAAAGTCCTAGATATAAGGTAACAGAGACCTTTGTGCTTGAGCAGCATGGTTTCGTTGGAAATGAGGGCTCATATAATACGGCTAAGGGAATCTATTTTAGAAGAACACACATATTTGGCTTGTGGGAGCGCTCCACCACGAATTGTTGTAGTGTTGTCTAAAGAAAGTCGTAACATGCCTTTGTGCATACTTATGACTAAAAAAACTYCATTTATGTAAATAATAAAATAGTAATCGTTCACAAAGCTCTCAGTTTGCTTAGGAAGGTCTCAGATTTCATTGTTAGTGCTATCAGTCTAAATGATACGGATTTTGACTGATTATTGATCCTGTTCGTCAGGTTATTTTGCGGAAGTCTTTGGGATGAATGCTACCAACTTTTTTTAGTCCACAGAATAATATTTTGCTGAGAATACTTGGTTCTAGTTGAAATATAAGGTTATATAATTCCGTAACTGAAATCGTCATACGCAAGCAATTTATGTAGTCATAACCCAAAAAATATAGGGTAAACACTCTCCTTAATTTAATATTTCAAAGGAATGGCTGTTTTTTCCCAGCTAAATTGTAACGCCCCGTCCGTTCAGCATCAAATCTTGTGTTGTGTGTATTATTTGAGTTTTCTTAATTTTTCGTCGAATTTCATGTTTGCACAGATTTTCTAATTGTTTTCCGAATACTCATTTCAATTTGACGGAAACTCTGAATGACTTCCCTTTTCATGTTTCTGGCTTTTTTGCTTTGAGCGTGCGTCTTCAATGCAATTTCATACAAATATTTATGCTTTGTTCGCGTGAAAAAAGAATCTTATTATCTAACAGCACAGTTTTCTGAAGAATTCTACTTTAATAGACTAAAATGAGTTTCAGCATATCTTTCGCTTTTTGCCGTCGAGCGTCAGTCAGCGCACTTAGCGCATTGCGGCAGCAACGGATGTGGCAGAAAGAAAAAATCTTGTGGAAGCGAGTATGGAGCAAGAATGGATAATTGAAAGCGGGAAGTAGTGCAATGAGGTAAATATTTCCTCGCAAGAATTTCATTTTTATTCAATAAGTATGCGAACCACGCCGCGCTGCTCAGCAATAATGAGCGTTTTAGCGCTTGCTGATTTCGCCGTTCAACAGCTCAAGCAAGCATATGTATGAATCTGTGTGTATATTGAACTAACGGTGCAGCGCCGATGTCGGTGATGTTCTTTTGGCCTATTTTGTGGTCTGGTTAATGGCACATTTTATAAACAAAAGAAATCGATTTTTCTTTATCGCGCCTCGCAACAACCGAAGAAATGAAATTAAAAATTTCGCCAACAACAGCAGCAACAACAAAGTATTGTTTATGAAATTGAGCGAATATTTGTTGATTTTTTTCGCAAGCGATAGGCAATGCTTTGTTGTTGTTTATGAATTGTGGTGGCATTGCGCTGCAGCTTATTAAATGCAAAAATGCTTATGGTGATGACCTGGTAAACGCTGGGCGGCGGAAAATGTGTTATTAAATGCGAAATTGAAATTGCTGGCATTTTTCTCGTAGCAAAATTTAATATATTTGCTGCTGTTTACACAAAACAAAGGCAAGTCAGCGTTGCACGCGCACTTGTTGTGTTGCAAATTCGTGCAAGTGCGCGTGTGTATGAGTGTGCGGCCCCAACCAAGACCACACACCAGGCAGTCAGTGGTGGCACTGACTTGGCAATTGTTTGCATATTTTCTTCATTCCTTCGCTCGATGAAAATAAAAAAGGCACGCTTGAAATAAATAATAAATAAACAGTGCTAACATTTCACTATATCCTTACATACATACATGCGAGTATATAATACCAATATACTTAAAGCGCTGCTTTGACTTAAGACTTCCTTGTCTGCTTCTTTCACCTCAAGTATACCAAATAGATGTGCCTTTATGCAATTATATACCGTTGTTTATATACAAATATATTTATGTGGTACATTGCAACATATTGCTCCACAGCCTCAGCTCTAGTTCCGCTGCCTGTCATATTTGGATTTGTTTCGGATTTTAAAACAAACAACAAAAGATCAAAGCAGCTTAAAGCAGACTTTTGTAGCATAGTAAATCAGCGGCGGCGGCGTAGATAGGAAAAAAATAAATATTTAGACAAAATGACAGCGGCGGCCCAGTGATGGCAACAGCGTGCATAATAGTGTACAGTGGGGTGAGAAAGTGGAAAAATTGGAAAAAGTAAAACTATTTGAAAATTTAATAATTAAATAATATTTCGTAAAATTTTGGAAATTCAATTGTTTGTATGTAGCTATACTTAGTCCTGCCGTAAGTTCTGTTACAAGTTAGTTAGAAGACCTGTCCGTGCATCATAGTTCATCATAAGACCCTTCCAAATCGACAAAGCGCTTAGAACCCATTCAAAATTTGTTGAGTGAGTTAATATCAAACACGCCAATGTCTTCTGGTTCGCCGAAGTAGAGTCTACCGAGATGTTTCGGTCTCAGTCTTGCAAAAGCTGAATAATGGAGGAGATACTGCTTGAGCATTTTCACTTTACCTTCAACCATACAACTTTGACAGCTAGCGTCCAATAATTTTTTAGCCCTACGGCGTGAATGCCTATTGTTCAGTATCCGGTAAAAACTTCTTCGATTGTGGTAAGATAAAGACACAGACACGTTGACGTCGACCAGCGTCTGCTAAGCTCATGCGAGGTTCATTGGTCCAGTGCTAGAATACAAGACATTAATGGAGACCCAACTCATTCCGATGGGAGCAGTTGTCAGATTTCTACTAGGGTCAGGCACCCAAACGAGTCATGAAGTTAATGAAGTAGCTTGAAGCTATTTCTAGCGAAGAGGGACACTTCCTGAATAGCTTTGACCAAACTACTAGTGAGCTCCTCAGTAGTAGTGTGGCTCTGCTGTCGGAGTGAATGCTCTCCTTCTTGAAAATGGTAACACTTCGTAGCAGTACGTTTATCGCCACTTTGATAGAAGGCACTTCTAACTGAAAAGCACTACAGTGGTCCGGTAACCTACAGCTAAGATTGACGAAGAGCTCCTTACAGAAAACTCCTCCTGCAACCTCCACTAGCTTCGATCCATTCTTGAAAAACCTTACTGCAACTCTTCTCTAGTATGGGAAATGTGAGCAGAGAAAAACCCGTCACGAAAGGCCTCTGCGACGCAGTGATTACAGTTTCCAGAAATTCAGTTGAAGTAAGAGAAAATTTCGACATAACTATATTCGGACCCCTACAATTTCAGCCCGTCACAAATATTAAACTATAATATACCTTTTGCTTTCACACAAGTTCTCAAACGAAGCCCGAGGACGATGCTTGATRTCAGAGTTTTTGTGCATCTCCAAATTTCACTTGGGTATTTCACGGATATTTAATTATTACGKGGCGGATCCCAAACCAAGGGTAAAGGGGATGTTTCGACTTCWCACGATGAGCTAAATGAGATATACGATGACATTGACATAGTTCAGCGATTTAAAAGGCAGCGGCTATGCTAGCTAGGTCATGTTGTCCGAAAGGACGAAAACACATTAGCTCTGAAAGTCTTCGAGGCACTTCCCGCCGSGAGCAGCAGAGGAAGAGGAATACCGCCACTCCATTGGAAAGACCAGGTGTAAAAGGAGCTGGCTTCGCTTGGAGTATCCAATCGCTGTTGTTAACTCGACTATAATCRCGTAAGCRGTGTCTACGCCAATAAAGAAGAAGTAGAMGATTTGAYGGATCATATTCTCCAMCTACCATAATTCAATCGATTAAAGTGTGAACTTGCAGCCGGCCAATAATGTGCAGTTATGAAACCAAAAATATTGCTTTTAATCCATTCCTGGTTTTTGTCTTATGTACTGGATCAGAATCTTGCTTTAAGATACATTGCACTCCATGGATGAGAGCTTTGCTTAACTGCTTTACCACGCCCTCTAAAACGTGTGATGCAATTCCATTCATTGAATTTTTAACACCAAAATCGGCTGTCACACACCACAGTGCAACAGTTCCTCAATGACACTAGTCGCAGCGCGTAGACAGCAGCACAGGAAAAAGCGGAGCCGTTTTATTTTTGATGGGGCGTCAAAACGACGTATAGGCAAAACAGACAGAACGACCGACAGGCATTGGCTACAGCAGCAGCAGCCAATGGCACTACAACAACACTAGCASTGGCTTCATCAAAGGGAAATGCTAGACGCGCGCAAGTAAAAATAGCCGCCGCAGCACAGACCGCATAGCGTAGCAATGTGGCACGTTTCAGGCGCTGCTACCGCTGCAATGCCATGTTGGCGGTGGTGGTTTAAAAATTAAAAATCAATTTGAAAAGTTTCTCTTAATTTACAATTTTCTTTAGCAATTTCATTATTTACTTTTGCGCTAGTTTCCTTCATTTCAATTTTTTTTCCTCATTATTTTTTCGAGGCGTCGAATTATTTTTCTTTCTGTGCTTTGGCGAAAAGTTATGTGATATTCTGAAGTCTTTTGCTGTTTCAACGCGGTTTTTCGCGCAAAACCAACCGCAGCAACTGGAAAAGTATTTCGAATGTGGCAGCAGCTCATTAGCGGCAACGTGCAACAAATGCGGGAATCGCAGTCGGCAGGCGTTGACGGAGGGCGCAAGAACAATGTGAATCACCCGGCAGCCAGCGCGTAGCCCCAGCACATGCCATGGTGTCGCAGGCACTTCAAGTGGGTGGCTGCTTTGCGAGGCGCTGCTGCSTGGTGGCGCAGAAGTGGCCATCTACTTAAGATTTTTATTTAAATTGAGAAAAGTTTTTGCCATTTGCATCGAGGCGACAAATTTGTGGGACAGCTGCCAGTAGCAATCACGCACTTGGCGACACAATAGCAAACAAAGCCAACCACGGACACACACACACACGCGCRCTCATACAGCAGAAGAGATGCCACAAGACAGCGYAGCGCATGGACACCGCAAGCACGGCAATAACAATGACATAACATTACATTTGGGATTTGGGCAGAGACAAGCGAGCGAAAACGAGAAAAGTTTTCCGTCGAAATTTTTGCCAAAATTAGTATTTTCGTCAAATGAGAAAAAATAATCAAAAAAAATTTTGCTTCAAGCAGACTACACAGCTTTAATGGCAGAGATGGAGTATTGAAAACAAAAAATCTGTTAAATCCATACCCGAGGGGCAACTTCTGAGTGGCAGCAATGCATTTTGCCACATTCAAATTTATTCAGAGTCACAAGCACTTACACACCCATACATACAAACATACGTATATTTTTATATATAGTACGTACGTATACTACTCATTGCTTCAAGAATTCTTTAAAGACATTCATGCTATGCAGCTAGCAGCTCGGCAATGCAATGGCATTTTAATGAGGCGCGTTAATTTTGGCAATCGAGTTAATTAATTGAATGGCAGGCAACATCAGCGCGCCGAGTCTCAGACAGCCATGGAGGCAAGCAGGCAGACAGCAGGCTGGCAAGCGAGCAGGCAAACAATCCCCAGTAGCTGCTATATATACCAACACCCATCAATATTTAAGGCGCTGAATGGCAATTGACAGTTCTGTCTCGTGTGGCATCTGCTTCGCCGTGTTGCTCCACCGCATGTCTGTCTGCGCCACAACGAGTTCCGTGCGCCTGTGTCGTTTTCAAGGTGCAATCGCAATTTGCATAAGAAAAATTAAATTGCCAATAAGTTTAAAAATCAATGAAAATTAACGGTTATCTATTTTCAGTGACAACCGTTTAAAGCTTTCCTCTACGTGAATAACTAATTAGATARAAGTATATAAAGGCTTTTGCCTCTAATAGTTATACAAATTGTCGTATTTGTATACTCGTACATTGTTATGTACATATGTTAAAATCGAAATTGTTGCAGAGAAGCAATGAAATTAAGCATAAAAGTAACATAATTACAAATTTCAAGGTTGTTTTTTTAAGTGAAGTTATGGTTATGTGACAAGTATTGGCATTTTCTATTTTATTTTATTTTACTTACACTGAACTTTTAACCAATGGGCTGGGAATTAGCAGAAATTTATTTGCAATTAAACATTATGTGCTTAGGTGTGATTACTTAAAGAAGCAAATGAGGCAGAAATTCGTTTTAAAATCGCAAATATTTAGTTTTAATGTTAGACAGCATTGTGTCCCCCATTTAGGTTTATTTGGCCTTACTAATTATAGGATTATAAATTAATGAGCTTACTGCGAAAAAATCAGGACAGGGTGTGTACATTTGTTTATTCCAGTTTCATAAAAGAGAGGAGGAAGGTTGAGAACAGGTGTCAGAAGTTACTTAAACGTCAAAGAACGTTACAGTTGCGCAGCTGTCAGAACTTGGAAAGTGTCTAAGCAAATATCGAAATACATATCGAAAGCGATAGAAAAATTAAACACTTTTGTCTASCTGCCCTGACCCTAGAAGTAAAGGTACTTTTTTCAATAGCCTTTTTTTGACAGATCAAGCCTGAGTCCTGTTAAGCTGTCATGTTATTTTTGTTCAGTATTGTGAGATGTTGTATGTAATGACTTGACGCATTTTACGCCGAGATTTTAAATTGAAAGCGTACAAAATGCAGCTTGTGAAAGAACTGAATCCGCTCGACGTTCCTAAATGACATTGTTTCTCTATGGGGTCTTGACAAGATCCAAGAAGATCCGACCTTTTCGAGCCTATTTGATGGATGAAATTGAAGCTCGCGTTCTCCTGGCTACCCAGACCGTGCGATATCACACCGTTAGACTTTTCCTGTGCCGATATGTGAAGCCTAAGCGGATAATACCGTTTCAATTCAGGCCTTGGTGCAAAACATTACGCGTGTCATTCGACAGTTACCAGTCGAAATGCTCGAACGATTCATCGAAAATTGGACTCAATGGATATGCTATGTGAGAAGTAGCCGCACATTTGAAGGAGATAATCTTCAAAAAATGCGCAATGCCTTGGAAAGTCCATTGCTGAAWGTAACAACCGTCAAGTTCTACCATTATGTAAACTCTAAAGTAAGTCCTTTACGACAACGTCTACCGAAACCGGTTGTAGWGGAATTAGGGGGAACCGACGCAGACGATACTGAAATTGACGMTCAGGAAGATTTTGTTGCGTATTTGTTGGAATTAACAGGGGATTATCTACCACGAGGCTCTCCATTCGGCTCCGACCGATTTGGGAATATTAAGTCTTAATTCAAACCTGTACTGTTACGAATTGTACCGTCTCATGAAAGTAATCGCTTAGAAGTGGTGGAATTTAGTTAAGAGAAGATAAGTAACTAGTSCTTCATCAGAATAACGCTCTTTCGCACATATCAAGAGTGATTCGCCATAAACTGCGGGAGCTTTCATTAWATCATTTCAGTCCAGRYTTGRCAATGAGTKTGTACTACTTCCTTCTAWGGGCGAATGATTTTKCTGGTAAAATATTCGCCTCAAAAGAAGCTTGTTAAATTGACACTGCTACGTTTTTGTCTTTAGAAATTTTTCTTTGAGAGTGACAATATAAAGTTAACTTTGAAATACAGCAAAACGCATATTTGATATAAATCGGATCATGCTAAATATGTAAATCTGTTATTTAGAATTAAGGGTTAATTGTCTGGCAATTAGTTAAATTCTCATAAGCATGATAAATTAAGGGCCAATTAAAGGTTCGTTATGAAAATTTTATAATTGACTATTGTTTGAATAYAATGTTTAAATCCGTATATCTCTCGAAATATTGAAACTTTGAAATAATATAATTTTTTTCTTTACTATTTCGTATTAAATGTTTAGCAGTTCGAAAGAGCTCTTGTAGTAGTAAAATAAGTGCCAATGGATAACTTATTTCTTTCGACTTCCAGAAAACAAAAAATTAATTAGATGAAAGCAATATTTGAGTAGATTCAACAAGCGCCTTCTACTGGAAGAGTGAGTGTTTGGAAAATTGTTTTAATATAGAAAGGCTATATCAGATTCGGTATCGTTTCCAATTGTGTACTTTTAATTACTTCTTATTTATTTTTGGCATCAAAAAAAGTGGGTTCAAATTTAAATTTAGAACGAGTTCGGTATTTGTTTATTAAAGTGGAGTAATAACTTGAAATGAAATTTAAACACACACTGTGCACACAAACTTCTAACGTTTTAAAATACAATGAAATAATTTAAAGCAACTCAATATCTATCAATTTGTGGCACATTTTTGTCGTCTTTAAATTCGAAGTACTGAATGCAAAATCGAACAATCTGCGAAAGCTTTGAAATCAAACAAAAATCTTTGCCGKGCGCAAGCTTATCGCTAAGTCCTTAAAGCAGGTACAAAAGGCTCTCTGAAGAGTCGAGCGTCATTATATAAATATTTAATATATATGCATGTGCATATGTATTTGTTTGCATGTATGTAGCGCTGTATTTTGTCTCAATGCAGTGAAGAATATTTATGTGAAGGGGGAATTCGAGGGGAATGAAACGACCGATTCGGGAATATTAACGCGAAGCCAATTTGCAAAATTTATTTTTATTACACTTTAACACAGCTGGTTTCCCGGCGGTTTCAGACGAATATTGCGATTTTTCAGTTTATGTTTCCTTTGTTGTTGCAYATTTTTATTTGCGGTAAATGCCAATTGTCTGAGGAGTCTGAGGAAAGGTTCAGACGCACTAAATGCGTATTGTGGGGCAATCAACGAAGGTTCACTTTGATTTTGTATGTAAAGAAAGATTTTGAACGCAAAGAATTCAAGCAAAGGCAAGGTAATTGTAAATATTATTTGAAAAAAGSTACAACATTGTTTGGTCCCCCCCATTTGGCATGCATAAAAATATACATATATAAATATATACTCATTTGTGGCAAATCCATATTTGAGGCAGTTGAGCAAGGCAAATGCCAAATGGCGCTCGAAAWCAACCGCTTCACGTACAGCTGTTGCAATGAAGTCTCCCTAGGCGACGGGGTTCAAGCAGAGCCGCTTTTGTTGTCAGCYGCACCACTCGACGCCATAATTTTCGTACAATAAAAACGCACATCACTCAAAGTCAATAATCCTTCCGGTGGTGGTGGCTGGCGCGTCTGTATTGCCGACGCTACTGTTGCTACTGTTGCCCCACATAGCCGGGTCTTTGGTGGGCGGCAAACACTGCGCGCCAGCAACCCCAATAGTGAAATCACATAAAGACTAGCAGACAGGCAGTTAGTCAGTCAGTCATTTCGTCAATATATACGAGTATTTTCATGTGATCCATATGCAAAGGGACCAAGTTTTTGAGGGAATGGCACCCCTCTGGCTTTCGGAGTCGGAAATACAAGTATATGGCTTTTAGGCTTTTTATGAGCTTTATTGCCCTTGTAGATTTTATAGCCTTGTCTTTTCATTGAAGTGTGCATTTATATATAATATATACACGGATGTATGTTAGTGTGTGTGTCTGTCGGTGGCATATGCAAACGCTCGGCTATGCATAACCTGTGGCGCTGTTGTTGTATTTTTAGCACGGCCCTTTTATTCCGACGAAATGACCAATATATTGGCCAACAAATGACGAATTGACGGGCAGTGCGGGGCGCAGTTAAAGGCCACTTGTAGCAACCGGCACACACAACATAATATATCTGTATGTGTGTGTGGTTGTGCGGGTAAAATGCTTTACGAGAAAGTGTTTAAGTGTTTGTGAAAGGATCGTTTGAGAACTTAATTTGCCATAAAGTGCAATTTAGGCTGGTCAGCAACAACACCGCCAACAGAAATGACAACAACGCCGTCGAAGAATGGCAGCAAATATTTTTTTACGGTTACATACATATCCACATTCACACTGTAATTCAAATTTGTTGCGGTGCCGCCATTAAAATCAGCAGTGGAACCATTCAGTTTCATTGCYGGCAACAAGAGCAACATAAAGAAAAATAATAAAGAAAAAAATGTAAAGATTAAAGAGTTGGTGGGTGTCATCCGCTTCACGTGAGTGTACGTGTTCATTACGTTGTTGTGATGTTGCTTGTCGCACATATAGTTATTAGAGTGGTGGYAATCGGGGCATGTGYTTTTGTTGTTGGATTGGATGYGTTTGTTGTGGTCTCATGATTTAGRYATTAYTCCGTTCGCAGTTTAGTCTAGGYGGACGTCATARGAATTTGGATAACACGCTAAAAAGTTTGGTTTGAGCAATGAGTTTTTATTTTTATAAGAAAACCAAAATTTCTRATTTCAATATTTTAAWTTTTTTGGTAATTCTTACTACATTTCCGTTTGGAATTCCCGTGAACTATTTGACTAATTATCTTAACTTTACTGATATCAATTATGTACTAGCGGTTCTTGAATTAATCTTAAGAGATTACACGAGGCTTCCGGATTTCAAAAAATCGRATTTTTATCGCTTTATTAAATTCTGCAAAACCTCTGGAATACTGTTCCAAAATTTGAAGTTGATCCCAGTGCTCAACCGATTTTCCCGAAATTTTATATAGATCTTTGAAATAAAATTTTAAAAGACTTCGATCAAGTCGAGTTAAATATTTCCAAAAATGTCAGAATTTAATAGTGTATGATGGTAATAGAAAAAAAATCTAACAAAATATGTCATCATGTCATATATATCATTACATATATATCAGAAAATTGATTACCAAAACTTCTTTGAATAGAGAAATATATGTCAGAGAGATTGAGAAATGAGCATCCCTACTTATGAAACTACGACTAATACCCATTAAAAGGTGAAAGCAAAGCTTGTATGACAGGCTTGAGCAACTTAAGAGAACTTAAGTCGCTTCAGGGCTTGTTTTGGAAAGCATCAAGCTTCATTCAGAATACTGGAGACTCAATCTCTCCAAAAAATATATTGGTTCAATGTCATTTAAAAATATTTTTGGATATTTTAGTAAATCTATCCGTATAAATGTTAAAGGCAGTCTTTTGATCTAACGGACCACTGCAGTATATTTCAAGCCGAGGTTGCTATTGGGAAAGTCGCAGAGYTAGCTCCAATGCAGTAGTAGGCAACTAAAGAGTTAACATACACKTAAGCAGCCAAGCAGTAATCAAGGCTATAAACTCGTTTCGCATATCGGCCAGAAGAGTTGTGGARTCATGGCAACAGTTGAGCGTGTTGYCAGGAATAAGCGACTTCCCTTCAGCTGGTCGAGCAGGACAATGAGCTCTAGTGGACGAGATTACCAAGATTGCTCTACGGTCAACGGAAATGTGACTGGAAATGTGACAAACATTGGTAAACCCATGTGTTGGGTCCAGATCTGGACAAAAGCATTACAAGTAGGAAAAAACGCGATGAAATGATTTTCCGGGGAGCAAAACTGTAAAATTCATGTATTAAGTGATATATCAGATATACACAACGTACCTACTGGCACTCGATAGAAGGGACTGKGGGATATTATTARAATTTTAACTGGTCAAGAGTACTGTAAGAAATATCGACATTAAGGAGGTATCAGGGAAATAAGCCAATATCTCTTGTGTACTAGTATCGCATTGGCAAGGTAGCGCTTCAAGCAATCGGTGGTCCCGYGGTGTAAGACTTTGGCAGATGTATCGTTAGTGAGGCCGCAGATTCTGTTGAAATTTGTCTAAGCACTGGTATCCTTTAGGATGCTAAAGAAAGCCTACTCCTGATGGATTACGCCTTCTCCTATCACGTAGGATGAAATCCGGTGAATGCATGGCTTACTAACCTACCAGACTATTCTAACATAACCTATGTTAAATTCAGTTAAATTAAAGATTGATATTAGATGATTTTTCTGCGCTAATTAACAGTTATTTAAAGAAAGTAATGAAAGTAAACCCACAAATACCATCATAGAGATATTACTAGAGCAAAAACCAAATGATAAAATCAGCAAATGAACTATAGACAATTCTATACTCTGTAAGTATAGTTGTGATTTGTAACCGTCGGTTAGTTAAAGTTTAGTATATAATATCTAGCGGTGAAAATGTACCTTTTTGAAGCTCTGAGTAGTGATTTATCTGAAAGATCTTACCACAATCCATCACCATAATTTTTCCAATAAAAATTATTARCATTAACCTCATGCTTAAATTTAAACGATTAAAGGTGAGTGCATTGCACAATAATACATCAATTAAATCGCTTAAGGCAACTGAAATTCAAACAAGAAATTAATAATTTGCCTCAAGGTAAGGCACACRGGGCATCAATTAAGAAAAGGCTGGCAACGCACAGGGGATACGCCAACATCAGTAGCGACCGCTGCGACAATCGTATCATGCAACTGTAATTACTATGCGAACACACATATATATATATATATATACATATGTATGTACGCCACTATATGCTTGTTTGCGCATATGAATTTTACTGTAATCGCAATGCCCAAAATGGATACTTCCTAACGCAACAACCGGGTAGTGTCACTCGTTTGTGTGCGCMGCGCTGCCGTCCCTTTCCGCTTGCCACCGCCGTTGCTGCTGCTGCTGCTTGGCTTGTAATCTGTCACCTTGCGGCTGCCTTAAGCAACATGCAGCCTTCCGTCTTGTATAGCCGCATAACCGTATAGTAATACAAGCAATTAAAATGCAATTTCATTGTTGAATGACCACGCCATTCATGCAACWACGGCACAATCATATACATACATATTTGCAGTCACATGATCACATTTGCAGTTATTGCATATTGTATGTATTTTGGTTGAATCATTCGCCTGCCTTGCCGCTTTGTTCCTTGTCGCTTGCCACATGCTGTTGCATGCTCTTGCATATTATTATTATGCGAATGCAACGTGATTAATGATCCATTGCTGACCATTTAACTGTGCGACGTCGCATTCAAATTGCATTATTCACTGTGCGCGCTTGTTCACATCAAGCGTTGTATTGTTAAACGATATATGTGCACACATATATGTGCAAGTATGTGTGTGTGTGTGTGTTGCAGTAGTTCTTACACAATACCTACATTAATATTTCTTTTTCCATGAAATTATGTTGCGCAATCCACATATGAGCACAGTGATGCTTGTATGCATACACATACAAGCAATATACATATACTTCTACAATTATGTCTGTTGCAAGTAGTCAAATGTTGCAACATTTTTATTTAACTTCTAAACTTTGCGTTTCTTCAAGTAGGCGAGCCTCATGTGCGTGTTTTTTTGTATGTATTTATAAAGGCTTCCAACGCAACTGATCGCTTTCCAAGTCTAATTTGAATATCTCAGCTGGGGCTCAAACCCGATTTCATTGAAAATCACAGTTTGTCATTCATTTGTCATGCAATAAGCCAATCAATTTATTGCAAATGACATGCAAGATATTGCAAGACTTCTGACATGGCATGTTATTATCGCCGCTAAATGCATTTTAGGTATAATTATGATAAATCTATGAACTTTGCTTAATGAACAAAGAATATAAAAAAAATTTGTGTCATGAAACCTATTCTTACTAATTTTTGAATTTCTTATAAAAAGACGCTTTTGGAGTTTGCGGATGCTGTCAAGGTCTAAGACAGCTCAGAAAATTTTAGTTTTATAATGCGTKTACAGGGAGTGCTTAGAGAGWGTCTCGAARGTTAGGTTAGGTTAATCTGGTATAAGCCAGGCGTAGACCACTTTTGGTCCTTTGCGGTAYTAGATGGAGTTCGGTTGCTAGGTCCGAGACGAGTAGTTATTCTTTAAGATGCCTTTGCTTGCTGCGAATTTTATCAGACTCAGCAGCCTTATTCTTGATACCTCCTCCAGCGTATCATATCGTGGGGACCCCAGCTGCCTACAGCGTAGGCTTGCCAATTCGAAACAAGTGCACAAGAGATGATGCATTGACATTGCCTTTAGTATTCTCGATCTGGAAAGTACGAATTCTATTGATATATTTTTGAAATTTTTTCATACTTTATTGATTAAAAATAGTTATCTATTCGGCTGATATAATCTTCCAGAGAGGTAATTCGAACGACCATTTATCGGCTTTGCWCTATATTTACTTTAGCATCTTCCGAGCGCCGAAAAAAATATTGCTGCTTTGGAACAGGGACCGTTCCATCCGCTATYATGCTTCACGATTGAATGATCAACGATTCCGATTTTCAAGTGAAAATTTTGTTMACCGATGAAGCATAYCTTCGGTTTAATGGGTACGTAAAAAAACAAAATTGCCACATTTGGAGTGATGATAATCTAGAACATACACTGTTGAGGCAATCCAAAAAGTCACTTTTTGATATCCTCCATCGACAAAGGGAATCACTTCCTTCCATATTTCTTCAAAAATGGAGGCGATAAACTTATAGTCAATGGGAAATGGTAGATAGAGTAATCAATAATTATTTTTTCTTGTCTGAATTGGAGGATATTGATGTGAACGGTCTTTGGTTCCTCCAAGACGGTGACGAAACAATCAATTTTGAGTTATTGAATGAAACTTTTGGAGAGTGCATTATCACGTGGGAGTGTGGTGTGGCCTCCTAAATGGCCACAGCTGTACGTTTCTTTTGGAGACTATGCGAAGCCGTATGTCTACGCAGATGAGCCCGAGGCGATTGCCGCCTTCGAAAATTCGCTGAGTTATTAACTGACACCACACCTTAATTTTTGCAAAATTTATCGAAACTGCAGCTTATCAGCTGGAATTTTTGGCAATAACTTGCCGCAAATAATTTTTATAATCTAGGCTTTTTATTTCAGCTTGAAAATAAACACCCTTAGTGGTATGTACCACTTTTTGTAAATTGTTTCTAAACTTCACAAATCATATTTTCAGCCTCCTCTGACTTCAGAMAGGCAGCTGCTTTTGGTTTCGCTGACGTCGTTGGTGGTTTTATTTTCCTACTGACATTAGGTGATGGTTTGAAAGATCTTCAGTAATAATTGAATCCACCCGAAGACAGGAGAAACAGTTGGTGAGACTACGCCCAACTTTTTTTGTCATTTACCGGAGATATTAACTGATTGTTTACCGGAAATATTAACATAATGTCGGTAGGGAGTTGTTTAAATATTACTRAAATCAGTTTTGCATGGACTCGGTTAATTTATATAGTATATGGTCTAAAAAATTATAAATTAAATGCCTAATCCACTGTAAAGTCAGAATTTAAAAGTCAAAATGGGCAGAGCTCCCTTACTTTCAAAAATAAAAATAGAAGGGTGAACAGATCAAAGCGTTACGTTGTGGTCAGGTGCCTCAAGCTATTTCTTTCAACCAACCTACAATGTAACCGATAGTTTTAGAAGACCAACAGATACTAACAAGTGGTAACGGTTTTTGTATGTTTTGAATTAAGCCATTGCGGCTGCGGTCGTCTTCTTGAGAAACTTTTAACTGTAMGGACCTTTTCCTTTCGTATAATTCCTGAATAACCTATAAAATCACTAAGTGCTACTCTGTGATTGGCATGTGGTATCTACCTAAATATATATGTACCTTTGTACGGAGTACAAATAAAAAGCATGGATATACTAGCTTGCACATCCGTAAGCATGAAAAAATAAATTTTGAATTCGTTYGAAATTTTCGAACGGCAAATTAAGACATTTGTTATGATGTCAATTAATATGGCCGACAGCTAAGCGACGCCCAGTCATTTGGAATCGTTTCGTACAGCGTTTTTTCCGGGCTCGTTATTATTGTTGTTTGCCAAAAAATAAAAACATAACGAACACTAGGAAGTGAAACTAGGAAAAAGAAAGAGCTAAGCGAATTAAAAAACAGCAGGACGTCCTGGTAGGGTAGTGATTTTTAGGCGACATGCATATGTTATGTACATGCATATGTTATGGAAATGTGTGTATGCTATATACATATRYAYWWMWRTGTGCCCTGTAGGTAAAAAATTTTGGTTTCTTGATTTTAATTTTTATTTTTATTATTAGTATTTTAACAATCAATRATGATGGAGTAAATTGTGTTGMGACTTGAGGCAATTTTTGTGAGGCWTGTAAATCAKAAATCGATTTAAAATAATTGAAATTCAAATATATAATTTTACCCTGAACAAGGTTTATTGAGTTTGTCACGAAGTTTATAACAGATAAGATAACGTCGGACGCTTTATAAAGTATATATATGTAAATGTTCAGCGGGACGAGCTAAGTCGATTTAGACACGTTCTTCCATCTATATATACTCAAACTAGTCCCTCAGTTTTCAAGAAAAGGATTTGAAACTTCATTTACGTCCCCTCATCCCAAAAAATTGCTAAATTTTCGAAGCCGTCGATATCGGATCACTATTGGATTTAGCTGTCTTAGGAATCGCCCAATTAAAATGCTGTCATTGTATAGGAAAGTTGTTTATTRGTTAAAATATCTTCACGAAATTTGGCACATGTTATTATCCTAGGTAGTAGTTTAATCTGCGAACAAATAGTTCTTATCGGAGTACTATAGAGGATAGCTGACACACAAACTGATCGATCAAAAWGAAGTCCTTGTATGGAAAAAWTTTTTATTTGACAAAATATCTTCAAAAAATTTGGCATGGTTTGTTATCCAGACAACGGTATAATCTCCCGAGAAATTGTTCAGATCGTTTTACTATAACATATGCTTATCATACAAACTGATCGCTAAAAAAAAAGTTCTTCTATGGAAAAAATTTTCTTTAACAAGGTATCCTAACAAAATTTAGGAAGGCTTATCGTGAAAGACAATGCTATAACCACCATAGAGCTGACCATTATAACACATAGCTGCCATACAAATAGACGATCAAACTTTAGATAAAGAACATTTTAAACGCTTTTATATTATAAGAAATTACGCTGTGAGGAATATTATAGCTTATATTTATATCTTATACTTCATAATTAATTTTTGTATTTAAAATTTTAATAAAATTTTCAAAAAGTTTAACATTTTATATTTTTAAATTAAAAAAAAAAAATGTATAAGGTCATTAGTGACTCGGTTTTGTGTATACACATGTCTTTATATTCCATTGATATCGAAAATCGACAAAAAACTGTTGACTTTACACCTTTGCTATGCAACATTAATTGAGCAATTAACTCTTGACTAAGTTATTTTCCTACAGGGCAACACATACACACGGCGCTTATCCACACATATGCCATTAATGGCAACAATTCACTGAGGTGGTGTTAAAAACTGTGTTTGTCGCCTTATATTTGAGCGCAATTTGCAAATTGGTTGACACCATTCCAACGTCGAATACTAAATTTGTGGCATGCCAGTGCCCAGTTCGACGCTAATACTCAAACACACGCACACACACACATTAGACATTAGTACATGCAAATACACACGCCTGCWTACGTGATAACAAAAGCGACTAACCAAGCAAATCGACATTTCGCATAACAATGAATGCCATAAACAGATTAACGATAACGACACACGACGACAGYAGTGTGGCTGCAATGGCAGTGGTGTGGCAACCACCAGAGTGGCACCACTCGTCCAACTAACAACACAAGGCTGGGCGCCAAGCGAATTCATTTGAATTCGTCATTAGGAATCAAATATGAAAACGACTATGAAAAATATTCTCTGACACGCACTCGTTGGCGGAAGAGTTAAGTGGACCCGCTCTATGTAAGGGCGCGTGTGTGTGTGTGTGGGTATGTGGGTAGCGAAATTTGTAAACACATAATGACTCAATTTAGCCGCGCTATCCCATGTGACGTGCAAGTCGAGCAAACGGCGACAACAACCAACAACCATTAAGCAACAAACAGCATGCAATCAGGCGAGTGACGAGTCAAGGGTTAAGGTGAAAGAAGTGCGACAACTGTGGTGGTCATTAAGTGGCATTTACGTGGAATTGTTGACTGTCCGCATGTGTGAGTGTATGCGTGTGTGTCGACAGCGACGGCGCTGAACAGCAGACAAGGCGTAGCTGGACGGATTTCCATGTAATCAGGTTGTGTGTGATTAACACTTACGCGCCACACACACACGCACACACACCCATACATATGTGCGCTAATGCGGCCGCCGACATCACGAGTGAGCGCATTTAAAATTAATATTATTTGTATGTGTGTGTGGTGGCGGTGTGTCGGCGCTTTTTATAGGGTTGTTAGTGGCCGGCTTATGAATCGTTGTGCGCGTGCATGGCTGTGTGTGTTCAGTTTTTATTGCAATGAATGGCCAAATCACATTTTTTTKCACTTCAGCAAATGAGTGCGAATCCATGTCGCGGATTACTTTGTTGAAGCGTTTGCTTTCGCTAGAATTGCAGCTGCTAACCAAAACTTCGCCGAGTCATTGTGGTGCAAAAGGTGCGAGATTAATATATTGCTGGCCGACTATTAGTGCTTCGTGTGTTATTAGCTTAAATTTAGGGTCTGGCCTAACGATTAGGTTTCATAATGTGTATAGTTGTGCGGCTATGAGCCGAAGGTGGCAAAACCTTTTTGTGGCGGTTCTCAGATATTTTTCAGTAAATTTTTTTGGCAAAGCTGACAGAAGTTGCTCAAAACCGATTATAAATGTAGGCCGTATATGGCTTAAGTGAACGCACTAATGCATAAGCTTTTAATTGCTTCCTGCGAATTGCACTAKAAATTATCCTTAGGAAATGAGGAAGAAGACGCCACATTTTTTWAAATCTATTTTGTGGCCTGATGACCCATTCTTATACTCCTAATCAAAAAAGGTTTCGATGGCACCCTCATCATATCGACCTCTGTGCAWCCTTGACACAATTGGCAAAGCCTACGAAAGCGTAGTAAGAAACCGCTTGGAGTTAGCAAGCTGTCGGATTATCAGAAAGACAGTCTCGTTTATGAAAATTGGTCCACCATAGGCACACTATGGATGGAAAGTCGGAACAAAAAATTATTGTGCGCTGATCACCCTGGATGTGAAGAATACTTTCAACTCAGCAAAGTGTTCAAATATAATCAAGGCTCTGTATGACATACGAGCTTCTCAATATCTTTTGGGAATTATTATGAGTTATTTTGAAAAYAGGTGACTATTATTCGATACTGATGAAGGCACCAATTGCTATTTTATTTCGAAAGGGGTTCCGCAAGGCTCGGTATTAACCTTCTTTGGAACCTAATGTATGAGACATGATCCGAACGCCGTTAAATGAATTGCGTACACAGACGACCTTATTATGGTTGGAGTGGATAAACACCTAGATGCCCTCTGGCGAAAATGCATTGAATGCATAAACGATCTGTGAGAAAGGTTCTCCTTAACGAGTTTAGAACTGGCTGAGCAAAAGACAGTAGTCTTGTGTGGTTGTGTGTGCGGCTCCAATAGGCATCCAGGCGCTAGGCATTAAAGCATATACGAGACAAATAAGTGCACACAGGCTGTCGGCACTGAGAGTGATCGGTGCTTTCCGAACAATAGCAAGTGTTGTTGCTGAAGAAATAGCCAATAATACGAKCGATTATACAAGCTATCAAAGCCAAAGCTATAGGAGCCAAAAGAGTAGACACCTCACGCAAAGGACGAGGGACCTACAGACTGTTACCGGACACCCAGTCGTGGATCAACAGACGACATGGGGATCTATATTTCCACCGAACTCAAATACTAAGTGAACGTGGATGCTTTAGAAGCTATTTGTATAGATTCCAGCACGACACTACCACAGTCAGAATTGTCCGACGTGTGCTGAGTGCTTCGAAGACTCTAAGTATGTATTCTTTTATTGTCCTCGCTATTTTACGGCACTCATGTACCAGTCCACTGAGAATTGGAAAGCTATCTGCCAAGTGGCAGTCTCAAGCATGACAAAACTTAGACATATAGAGCAGAGGATTCGTCCGTCAGTCCGTGCCGTAGAGGAGACTTAAATGTTTTATCACTCCTACGAAGTAATACTTCATCAGGTAGTTCCGTGGGAGAKTCTGGAATTGGGAGTAGGTAGTTTATATTTGACAAGTTCCGCACTTCGTCGTTTGACCTCAATTGGGGCCCGAAGAGATTAGTTCTGTCATAATATTGAGAGTAATAAACGAAATAGAGTAGCATTGATGTTATCCGAATTAAATCAGATATCTCGACATCTCAAATAACAATGCCTGAACGGAAGAAATTCAATGCGTATACCTGAAATTGGCTGTCGTAAAAATCGACATGTTACAGCTTGCAACAAGGTCCTAAAATCCAAAAGTAGTCGGAAAATTGGAGTACGGAACAAGATGATAAGGTTTGAAGTCGCTCGCATTCTCTTTCAAATGTAAAATCTTTTTTTCTTTTAAAATAACTTCATTAGAAACGAAATTGYTCAGACCTGTCATTAGGTCGCATCGATAACAAGTCTAATTCTCTGTTGTCATACAAAAATTTAACAAAAACTACCAAATTTCATAATACCTTTGGTAAATATATGTACATATTTCTAAGCTTAGAGATACCTTATAAGAACTAAGAAAAATATATAAAAAAGAGTTAACGGATCGCTCATGCAACAAGTGGCARGCAAAGCAGTCGCAATCAAGTTACTTCCCAGCAGCAAACACAGCGCTCAGACTAAATCGTTGAGTAAGTAAGCGCTAGTGCRCAGATCTAAAAATTTGATAAATCGCTAGACGCGATCGAAGCGATAAATTATTACGCCATCGATTGTTATGGCGGTGGAAATCGGCGCAACGCGCAACAAGTGGGCAGATTAAGAAGCCAAAAGGGTAAGAAGGGAAGGGAATAAAAAATTCGACGTTTTTAATTGAAAAGTGAAGAGAAAAAATAAATGTGCGCAATGRGAAAGATGAGATAACCGCCGATCGAATAGTTAGCGAACAAAAAAGAGGTAGGCCTATCTGACAGCCGCTACACGAAAGCGAAGCTAGCGCCAATGTGCCGCTCGCATAAATCCTCATTTCACAATAAATTGCTGTTGAGACAGCAAAAATGCGAAACCCACCCAACGCCAGTAGTGTGGACACAGCCCACTTTTGCCTATCAAATGGCTATTGTTATAGTTATGCTATACTTTTAGCGTTTATAGACGGATGTATAGTATATATGCGGTTAGTTAGCTTTTGCGCTGATTACTCACCAATCGATCCATCTAGCGAGTAGGCATTGCGCTGCCATGCCCACGTACATAAATCACAGGTGGTAAGTCCGTCCGCGGCGACGCCGTCATCCAGGAATGGTGGGCGTGGTGGTGGCGGTACAAAACGCCCATTCCACAAACCATTCTCGCTGCTATCGAACGCGAGCGGCGAGTCGAAAGTGTCCTCTTCGATGGCATTCGACCACCAGTCTGCATCGTCTTCGGGCAGGTAATTATTGTGCGCCGCATCTGCGGCACCTAGTGGACTGAAGCTGCTGCTGACGCCGCCACCGCCACCGCCACTGTCCGCATCCAACGTCGCTGTGGCCGCGAAGTTATTGTTGTTGGGCGAGTCGTACGGCGATTGCTGCTGATTGCCAAAAGCGGGCGCTGGCGTGGCGGAGCCGTCCTGCGACTGTTGGTGGCTAAGGTGCGTGTGATGGTGCGCATTGTTGCCGCCGTCGCCAACGCCGCTGTTGCCGGATAGCGAGTCTAGACGCGAGTTTGGGAATACTGTGCGCACAGTGGTGGTGGCACCGAGAAAGATATCCGCTCCAATTGYACCGGGCAGGCGGGGAAACATTTTYCGTACGGAGCTGAGTGGTGACAGCTGTTGCCAAGCGGATTACTTTGGCAGTAGCTGTCACTGGTTGATGCTTGGCAGTTGGCGGCTACGAAGTCGCTTCGCTTGTTATTTTTTTTATTGTTTCAGTCTATGATTAAGTGCCGCAGCTGTTGCCGTTGGGATCTGCAAGAGAAAAAGAAGTGTGGCTTGTTTGAGTTGAGAAGATTAGTGGCAAGGATTTGGTTATTTGTAAAATCTKTATGTATTATATCATATTTAGTATTGCAAGCGGCACTTTGTGCCGGGGTGGAGAGCGGGCTTAATCAATGCAGTTGACACAGATTTGATGATTTGTATATTGGGAGTATTTCCCAGAGTTACACGTCAGCTTAGTTTGCCTAAAAAGTGGTGAGAAAATTTTGAAGATTAGAAATCTGTCTGTTAGATTATTCTGTCTGAGTCTCAGGGTTGGTCTTCATGTATTAATAAATCAATATTGACTGGTAAGGATTGGTGGAATCACTAAAAGACATGCAATATGCATTATTCTATCCTCAGAAGTAATTCGTATGTCCATATGTCTTTAATTAACTCCAAAGATTCATAGACATTGTAGATGGCGTGCCGCTTAAAAAAAAAAAGAGAACTCTAAAAGGTAAAAGGATATACTTCATAATCTCATAGTGAGTCCAGAACTCCATAATAAGCCAATTTTCCTTCTTCAACTTCACAATAAAGACGCTTTACTGGTCCAACTGCTGACTTCAGCGACAAACCTCAGGTGAACCTCAGTACTTATGTCTTTGATACAGTCTTCAAGGTGCTTTAAGTMCCCGAAACCGTAACCATTTTAAGATTAMAKATTTGTGGTCTTGAATATCAACTGRCACTCCTGCTATCCGCACCTCACGTTCCATCACTTCCCGTGGCACGTACAACAAATTTCGTGCAACTTTTTCACTTTTTACACCAATGTCCAGCAACGAGCGCTTCGGTTTCGTTCTGCGTTCAATGGCGKTAATAGGCGCGAAACGCTATAAGCTCTCTCGCCGCAAATAGTGCGAGTGCTTCTTCTGGCTCGCTCGCTAGCGGTAGTTAGCCTGGTTACTTGTAGAGTGGCCGCTACGAGTGCGCGCATTATGATTATATCAAGCAGCGGTTCGTAATTGTGCGAATCATTGCGGCGTTTGCGGTTGGATCGAAGCGTAAAAATTCGATTTTCTCAATTCATAATTTTTTCTGGTGCTCTGCTTTTGCGGTTGCCACAGCGACTTGTTGCTGCTGGTGTACTCACTCCATCAGCGTTCGCGCACATAGCACTTCACTGTTTTATGACCAGAACGAATCGGTTTTTATTTGCAGCCAATATTCGTACCGCAGCCGCAAAATATTGCTACGCTGACGCATTTCTTATGCCTCTATTGCCTCGCATTGTTGTTGTTGTGCTACGCTTGTTGCGCACATTTCCTGATTTATAATTTTTTAAGACGAATCAATCACAATGATTATGATAAATGATTATAGCATTGTTGTTGTGCGCATGTGGTTATTTAGTTTGTTGTTGTAATTTCTTTTACACTYTTTGTTATTGTCTGTTGGGCGTTACACTTGAGGTTGCTTGTGCGTTGGAYTGCGCTGGCTAATGATCCAAAGCGAATGTGTGTGTGTATGTGAATATGTATGCATATCTTTTTCGAGGTTTAATGGCGCGAAAGCGTTCACTTTCACATAMAATTTGTAAGCATTTATTTGAATATTTCTCATAATTTCGTAATATGCGTTTTTTGGGTGGTTTTTTGTTTTCTTGAAGATATCAATGGCTTTTGTGCGCCGCGTGTAATTTTGTTTGATTGCAATCGATTTGTGGTGTATTCAGTAATTGATCCAATAAACCAGCTTTGTGTGTGACCTCAATTGAAATAAAAAGTTGGCAATACAAAAAAATGTTATGTGCTCATTTCGGTTTGGTTAGCTTTGGATTTGAGCTAAGGATAATTAGTTGTGTTKTGTTAAACCCATGGTATGGTGTGGGTGAACATTTTCTTGTTSAACACAATAGTTACTTTGTGGTCTCGTAATGTTATAGAACAAAATCATTTTTTTATGCCAGTTTTCATAAGATTAATCTACTTTCTCAATATCGTTAAGGTCATTCAAACTAGGTCTCTTTGACCAAACCGATGGATTTCGTTGGGTTGTCACGTAATTGATTCTCTGCCTGGGTTGCAGCCACCAAAATTATACAAAGTTACAATATACCATATATCTAGATTTAGAGGTTTAAGATAAAATCTTTGGCGTTATGACAAAGAGTAAAAATATTTCTTATTTTCGAGATGCTCTCAATGTGAGAACATAACTTCGATTCAGATCATACATTGTAGGTTATACGGTTTTTAGTAACACAAAGAAAGTTGCTCAGCAAAAATTCGAAATCTCAAAAAAGTGTCATTTGTCAATTGCTCCTCTCTTCTACTCTCGAAT
>NW_017537492.1:46654-51262 GCF_001853355.1 Bactrocera latifrons | reverse complement strand
GTAAATCTAGAAAATTCAAGCGGAGGGCGAACATAAAATAATCTAGCATCCAAATAACAATCCCGTAATTCGTGTGCAACAGTTTTTGAAATGGAACTCCTCGAAGCTTGGTATATATACCTTAGGAGAATTTAGGGAATAAGTTGGGATTGATTTTAGCTACTTTAAGAGAGTTTTGATAAGTTCAAAGCGGCACGTCGACTTATGAGACAGGCTAATGCAAAGGTAAGGTGGATTTTGATGACGCCCTTAAGCCTTTAGCAGTCTCTTTTTAAAATCCTCTCACTCCATTATGTTTTTTGTTTTTTTTATATCTCCCTGTGTTATTGTCAAAGCTTATCAATTAAAAAAGTTTAAACCTTGTAACTTTCCAAACACAGAACTAATAGTTGTGATTATTTTGTCAAAAAAAGTCTTACATACACATAGAAAGTGTTCAAGGGTCGTTTCTACACCTACTTTTTGGGAGCTTCTACAGTAATGCGTGTATGGTAGCCCCAGTCTACTGCAAGAGTTCTTAATCCATTCCCTTTGAATTCCAAGGGTTGACAAGTTCTTTCTTTAATTGCTGTGATCTGCGCTTGATGCCTATTTCGACCCGTCCCCCACTTCACCCCTATCCCACACCTCTTTCGAGAACAAGGCAATATCGGGTACCGAATATAAGATTAACTCTAAAGCAAGAAAAGTTACGAAATTGTAAGGTATTGGGTTGAAACGGGAACTTGCTATTTGTATGAGTATTACGAGTAGAAGCCTCTTTTTATAGATTACCAATAGGGAGGAATCGCTCAATCTGAGAACCGACATGCTTGCATAGGCCTTACCGCGTATTTATTTTCAGGATTATGTTTTTTTGATTCCTCGCTTGGAGTTTTGGGCACAGGAGAATAAAGGACCAAAATTCATAGTTGTCCAGGTGGCATCCTTCGTCATCATTGGTACAAGAATCAGCCTAACTACCTAAACTAAACTAACCTCAAAAGGCAAAGTCAGCATATAACGGAGTCTTTACTTTATTGGAGCATCAAAATATGTCCTAAGTAGGTCGGACTTAGCTTGTAAGTATTATGGACTTTGCTTAGAAGAGTGGACTGCTCTTTAAAAATATTTATAATAATATGTTTTTCAGTTTCATTGAAACAATTCATATTTTTATTTGCATACATTTTTTAAAGTGCCAAAAAATGAGCTCACTTAAAAATATTGTATAAATAAATTTGCTGTCTCATATTTTCTGCCATATTTGCTGCCACAGCCGCGGCAATCACTGGCCAAAATCTTGTTAACAAGCTTCATTAACGTCATTTTTATATAACCTGTTGATATATGGTCGCCTAAGCGCGCCAACTGACGGATCAGCCTGCCAGCCAGTCGACCCGCAAGCGACGCATGCAAATCCAGCAACCACAAACGTGGTAGGTGTCTGTGTGTTGCACGTTGCTGATTGTCGGCTTAAAAATTGACTAACGCTCAAATACATGCTGTTAGTTTTATTGTTGTTATTAATACRAGTACACGTACAAGCTGATGGCAACTGTTTTGCATTCACCACTCGCACACGCTTTGGCAGCGGCAATTTTTCGGCGCGGCCGCCATGCGGCTTGTTGCTCTTAATGCTTGCCGATTATTTCGTTCATAAAATTGCCGCTTGCATGAATTGTTTTATACTTCAGTCAAAATACATATTTTTTTTTTTGGACGAAGTCTTAATTAAAATTGGCATTTCGGTGGCGTTGATGTTTACGTTGACGTTGGCGTTGACTGTTGCTGCCGTAATCACGGTAATATTGTTATGGTGTACCTGTTATTGCCGGCATTTAATAGCTACACAAGAAACTAGGCGTGTGACTGATAAAAGACAACATCAACATCAGCATCAGCGTCTGCATCTGTGTATGCAAGTGTGTGTGTGTGTGTATGTTGCTTGTACACGCCCACGTCTGTTGATTAAGCGGCGTAACGTTTTGACTGCTTGTTGTCGGTTTTTTAGTGGCGGGTTCGGCTATTGGACTTTCTTGTTTTGGAACTATCATTTTTAAAAAGCTGCAATTTTGCTTCAAATGATCGTTTAAGCTTCCAATTTAGAGGCAGCTGTAAACGTAATATAGATATTTTATGCATATAGAAATTATTCAGTTGACTAGCTAACAATGTGACTTAATATTTCGCWTTTTTTTTAATTAAACTATATCGTGTGACTTTTGGAGAAGCAAAAGTTATAGTGGTTTGGCTATCAGTGATTGGAGCGCCAGTTTAAATCAGAATAATTCAACTAATATGTTTTCCTTCTGGATATCTTATCGAAACCTCGATTGGTTTTGCAGAGTGGCAATTCTGGTCATCGATAGCGATCACATAGGCCCACAGAGCATATCGGTAAAAACTATTTTGTATTTATAAATGGTATAGTAAAAGCCATAACAGAGACGATGTTAGCTTAATCTGACTTTAAAAATATTTTGGCTTAGCCTTTGTTTCTATGTTGTGAAAAAAATCTTTGGCACCCATCTAGTCAAATCTGAGTCCGACTGGTCCGTTTAAACAGAGCAAAGTGTTCGTGTTTTACGAGGCAAAAAGTTAGTTGGCGATTTTTACCTTGGAAAAATTTAATATTCAGTTTGATTGGAATTTTTCGTTTTCAATGAAATTAACAATATCGTTGAAAAGTATTGAGGAAGTATTTAGAGAAATCGACTTTATCACGAACGCAAGTATTTGAGGCCACAAAGCTTTCACTTAATGTTGTGAAGTCACCCGAAATTTACCGAGGATGTGCTCCTTGATGAGCGACTATTTAATGTCTGAAATTGAAGCTCGTGATCTCGGGGAAATTTTGGTTTCAATAAGACGACGCMTCTCCCACCCATATTGAGAGAACATTTCCATAGGCAGTTAATTTCACGTTTTGCGCGGTCACATTAGATTGTGTGATATCACACTTTTAGACTTTTTCTTGTGAGGATATGTAAAGTCTAAAGATTTTGCGAACAATTCCGCTTCGATTCAGGCCTTGAAGCAAAATACTCCTTCCCATTGCAAATTCTCGAAGGAGTCATCGAAAATCGGACTCAACGGATGGACCATTTGAGCGAAAATACGAAACTCTGACAAGATTTCAAGCTCAAACTCGTTGCTATACGAATATGTATGTACAACGCAATATTTTTTATATTGATGTGAATATGAAAATTACGCTTATATCAAATTGTGAATTGTGAATTGTGAATTGTGATAATCGCAGTATCACTGCAAGATTTCTTTCATAAATAGTGAAATTCCGAGTATTTGATGATGGCATATTTGCTTATCTTTTATTTATTTCGCATACACCAGCTCTTTTCACCAATAACAAACGATTTAGTCTTAACCGCAGAACGATTGAAGGTATTATTTCATGCGATTCCTTATGCAATTGTTTTTTTTATCCGGCAGTGATCGTGATCACGTCTTCATCATAAGTGGTTAAGTTGGCGTTGGTTTTCAATTTCATTTTCATATCCAAGTGGGCACCGGGATTTATAGCCATATGTACCAAATGTAAGTATGTGCAAMATATATATTGGGACCGCTGATCTGTTGGCCTCTGCCACACAGTGTTGCCAATAAAAGCTCAGCGTTGATTGTGTCAGAATGTGTCAGAAATGCAGACAAAGCTGCTTACAATCGCCGGCTGATATACTTACAAACATGCAGGGACTAATATACATACTTTGTTATGTGCAACGTTGTATCATCGTTTTGGCATTACTTATCTCGGCCAACGACGAACGTGAGTACTTTGTGGCGGCAAGAGGGAGCAGCCGAGCGCCGCGTTGCATTGCCGCGCTGATGGTGGCAATTCGATGCTATTTGGCCACTTTTGTTGCTGCTGTGTGTCCGCAACGAATTGTGCGCGACCAATTGCTGCGCATCCTTTGCGGCACAACAACAAAATGCCAAAATGCAAAAAGAAACAATACTTTTTCACAGAAAATTGCTCATTTTACTGGCTGATTGTCTTTTGCACTTTTATTGCTGCCTCCAAAGCAGCCACATAACTACATACGCACGTCTGTGGCATGGCTAGCTGGTTGGCGGGCTGGCTGTTCCGGCGCGCACTGTCAGCTTCGCGTCAGCTGAGCGCCTTGTGGTTATGCTTAGGCCGCCGATTATCTCACTTTTGATGATATTTTCAGTGATTGCCTGGCATGCAGCGCTTTAGTTTTCCGTTCATCTGCCTTCACCTTCGTCCACTTCACGCCATCCCCTTCACTTCACCACAGCGGCAATAAGATGTGGCATGTATTTTCGTTTTCAGCTTATGGCGTGTTTAATGCCACGACAATCCAAATGCGCATGTGTGTGTGTGAGTGTGTGCCGGGTGTTTGTAGCTGGAACAAACACGATTTGCGCGTATGCAACATTGCTTGCCACACGAAGTCATGTGCGCTTGTGTCACACATACATACGCGCGGCATGCGGGCCAAAGGTTCGCGTACGACCGGGTGGCCGCCACTCGCCACTGCTTCATAATTTAGCGCACGTCCTTTGTAGGTCGTCTTGCTGCCACCACGGCAGCCCCTCCTCCCTGCTTATATAAGTTCAAGTGTGTATTTGTGTGAGTGT
>NW_017537492.1:0-46467 GCF_001853355.1 Bactrocera latifrons | reverse complement strand
AGTACTTCACTGCGGCATTACTCATTTCTCATTCCTTCGTAGCGGTAATTGTTGTTGCAGCAATTTGATTTGCCGATAAAATCCATAAATATTGTCATAAATTTCACAAAAGCAAGGTAATTTTTWCTATTGGAAAATTTATTGCTAATTGAATGAGTGCCCGATGTTAGTTTTATTTTAATTGGCCGCCTGAATGTGAACTAGTTTGTTGTTGTTTTCACAGGTGCATACAGCATGTATAACTTTGGCCAGCTAACCAAGTGACTCTGAGACGGTGCAACTGGCTTACCATATCCGTCATTGCTCGATTTATATGCAAGACTGTACATGCATATGTATTATATACATATGTGTATCTCTATGTATAGATTTATACATGTATGTATATATTATATACGTGCCCTGCTTTGGCAAGCGATCTTAATCACACAAGCGCCAAGAATTGTTGTCTGTTGCATATTGTGTGCAGATATGTGGCAAGTGGCGTAGTTTTAAGTGGAAAGCAGCTTAGAAAACTAGATGGCAGCTTTGATTAGATACCGTTTTAATTTATGGCTAATATTTCGCGTAAAATAAATTGAAAGGTGTACATGGTAAAATCAGCTACGAAAGTCCGCTGCATGTATTTGCATAATAGARCAATTAAGCATTTCCGCAGACAGTACTAAATCACAGCACAAAACATACAAACATCTAAAGAAGTGCAGCGAATTGCCATTATAATATCGTTAAATTAACGGCGCCATAGTAAAGGCGTCCAATAATGGAGATGAAGCGAGAAGATCGTTCGCGCTCTCACGGTAAATAAAACAAAAACGGTTTAGGATATCTATGAAATTCTTTATTTCTGTAAAAGTACTCGCTTTCTTTGCATGGCCACCACGGGTACGCTTATGGGCGCGCAATGTAAGTGCACAGTGAAAAACGCTACTTCCTTCTCTCTTTGACGTAGGATGACGTGAGAATTCACGGCATTTGAATTTTTGCCGTAGAAACGTGTCAGCTGATTGCTCTCTCACAACGCAGGGTTGCCAATATCTTAATACTGTAGTCATTATCAACTTTTATCATTCAATGTTTGAAATTTTCTTAAAATAACTTAAAATTAGGGTCGAATGCTTTTATTTATAAATATATAAACTATTTTTAATAGTTTGTTTTCAGATTTGATATTTTATATTATAAAAAATTGTAATTGAAAGCATAAATGTGTACAAAACTATATAAGCGTATTGAGCAATGGCAACATTGTTCAAATGAAAACAAACTAAGATGGCTGATTTATGCGTTTTTGCCACGGTCACAACTGTTCACACATTTTGCTCGATACGAAAGCAAAAGGAAGGAGGGCAGTAGCGTTCTCCACTGTTTCTGCTATTAAGCCGTTCTTGAGTTATAAATGGTGTAACTAACACAACTTTCTTTTATATATATAGATATGGAAGAAGTTTACATAAGTATCCATTATGATCGTTTGCCTCCTAAAAGTTGACTAGAGTACCTGTTGTTGTTGTAGCCCTATTTGCAAAGCTCAAGCTAATTGTCATCAAAATTATCTAATGGGAGACCCAGAAATCGTGCCGCTTCGACAAAGTCAGACTATAGRGTGCGAGGTATTAGATGGGTGAGATTCCTCGGGGCATGCAATTTTGGGATTTGACGAACCTAGTGTTACAATTTGGCAACCGAGAACTTGATGGCAATCGACTTGGCAAACTTTTCGCCTACTCAGAACATTTTGATATACGAGCGCCATTCGTGTTGTTTAATGTAACTTGAAATATTCATCTCGACCATAAAATGGAATTATTATATAATATTACTCACAACTTTCGCCGTGGATTATCTTAACAACAGTGCATAGATGAACTCAATTCAACATTTGGTGATGAAGCTCGACAAAGTGCAGTATTAATCGGTAGTATGGTGAATTAAATCGATGTCGCAGATCATTTAAGGAGGGATTTCATGCAGGTTCTTCAAAATCAGGTGTTTTTCGGGAAACCATTGATGCTGTGTGCACACTAATATTGCCAGATCGTCTTGTGACTTATTGTGAGATAGAGACTACTATGGGCAAAATTGSGACCAACTTACATTTAATATTGCGTGAAAATTTGAATATAGACATTTTTTTAAGTGTGATCCCACACAATTTGTCTGTCGCTCTAAAAATGCTGGTGTGGAATGGTCTAGAGAAATGTTTAAAAAATACGATAATTATGCTACAAAACACTTCTATGAAAGGTGGATTTATATATATAAGACTGTAGACTATAGAAAGTAAACAGCATTCGACTGTATGGSTAAGGGTGTTGCMAAATAGACCGCATCCAACCAAACGTTTYTCGACACCTGAAGAGRCAGTTSATGCGTTTAAAGCGCATTCTTYGGAGATACCACGATCAGAGTGGCGAAAGTGCTTCGAGAATTGGTTCAAACACATGCAAAAGTACCTGTATATAGATTTTAAATGGGGAACACTTTGAAAAAATATAAAGCGATTATCTATTAAAAAATTAAAATGTGTTGTTGTACTCTAATGCCGAAAATTAGAAGTTAAACCTGYTTCAATATGCAGAAGAAAGTTGCGCGAAGGGAAAAATTTCAACAACGACCGGCTCTCCGGATTATGAGGTCAAATACTGTTATWTCGTCCATAAAATGCTGTTTGGATAGGTTGTTGTTAAAGGATACTCTCCTAACTACTACTATAAAGTACGATGAAACTTTGTTTCGAATATGATAGCAAATGTATCACTTAACCATCTTTCAAACAAGAAGATATCAGAAAAGTCTAGCCCTGAGGAAATAAGTACGGAAAAGTTGAAATGATTCAGACAATTTTCTTGTTTAATTTAATTCAATTTCATTCGAACCTGTTTGTCATAGAAATTATCAGGCTAATTTGAGACAAACAAATTTAGACGAATTTCTACTCATATAAATTGAACACAGCAAACCCGTTATATCTGTATTTAGTTTTCTTTTACGAGCAATGAGCCATAAATATGCTTCTTCCACAGTCTTGCCACACAAAATCAGTGAAATGATTTGTTTGCATACAACACAGTGAAGACTTCCAAATTCGACTTTTACGATATAATTTCACATTCATTTCGAAAATTGATAACTAGAATGCGGGACGCACTACTACAAATTTGGTTGAAATTTAAATTGTCTAAATTTTACGACATTCTCCGATCTGAAATGGCGAGTTGCGACAATAAAACTTCGAATGCTACAAAATAGACGAGAAGAAATTTACATAACYAAGTGTCCATAACGAGATGACAGTCACAGTCATTTGAATTAAATTGTGCGTTTTTTTCTAGCGAACTATAAATTTTGGTCGTGGCCAAGTTCCAGTTAAGAGTGCTTGTTGAAAAATGTATGTTCTTTGTTTATTGCTTGCTGTCATTTCTTTTATTTGCACCAAATTAGATGCAATAAAAATTGATTCGAGTGAAGCTAGCAAGGCAGTCAACGGGAGGAGCGCATTGTTGTTGCTTTTCAACGTTTTTCATTATAAATAAATAACATTAAAAGGTTAAATCGTTGCGTGGCGATCTCTTCAAAATTAATTAGAAACAAAAAAGGCATAAAAAGAGGCGGCCGATTTTTATAACTTGTTTCATTTCGATTTTTACGACAATTTAATTAGACAAGAGTGGAGCGCTCCAAGAGCAACAGCTGCGCTGTAACGGTTTGTTGAGCACTTCGAGGCGCAACAAGTGGCAAGGCCGGAAAATATTTTCACATATGTATTTGTATGTGCGAGTATATCATAAAAGCCGAAGAGCAAAACGGAAACATGAAAATATTTGCATAAGCCATGTGTAGAGCAGTCAGCGCAGCTTGCCCAACGGCTCCTGGRAGCACTCATTTAAATTAAATTTGCCGCTCAACGGTGTCGTTATGATGTTTTTTTATTATTATTGGTTTGTTGCTTAATAAAATTTTAAAACAATGGAATGATTTGCCATATTTCCCAAGGGCAAAGCAAATTTAAGCCAAACCAGCAGTCCCTATACGCATCTATGCTCAAATGTGCGAGAGTAATAGAGAAAGGTAGAGAGAGGGTGAGCGTATGAAAATTCAATTATTTTTTGACAGCAGCGAAAAGTTGCAGCCTCCACACAATTAGGCCAGGTCAAATTGAATAATTGAAATCAGGTCTTTATAATTGCTAAAGTAATAAAAAATATAAATRCATTTAATAAATGTAATATGCATTATTCTAAATTAACGCTTTTGCATCCACATGCTTGTGCAAAACGATTGAATATATGCCATTTATAATTAAGTTATTTCTATTTTGTGTTTAATTTTTTCACAAATCGAATTTTTTTTTCATTTTCAGTAAGCGAGTGATTTGCCGACTTAACAGCTCGTGGCCATCTCGGCAATCAGTAGGGCAAATATTGCAATTACTGATGAACAAATAGAAATATGTTTTGCCACAGCACACACTGTTGTTTACTTAGCACTTCTGGGCTGTAGCACAATTCAACAATATATCCTTCTTTTGGTGGGTGAATCCTTATCATCCCCCGCGGCCATATATACATACATGCAACATGCTTATACTATGAAAATATTTKTCTATGATTACATGATCACACATCCGTGTTGCGTGTGAATAAATGCTCTGCGAAGGCAAGTTGTGTTGCAAAAATTCGGAAAGGGTCGCAAAATTGGCGAAAAGCACGTTGCATAAATATTTTGATAGCATGATTAGCACGCAGTGCCATTCGTAGCTTTTTTTGCTCGAAAATTATTGGAAGTAAATAAGATGTGTGATTTTGTAATAAATTAAACAATGAATATAAAACGGGGTGCTCATATAAGTACACGTGCATACGATTTATACAAGAAAATTATTTTTAACGAACCATATTTGTGATAAATTAGGAGCTTTGATAACAGTAAATTTAACTTAAAAATATATTTTTAGTGCACAAATTAAGAAGAAATTAATATAATGGCATAAAACTTTTTTCACGAATAATACCTTTAGAGTATGCCACTTTATGACCAAAACTGTCCAAATCCAACCAAAAGTGTTCAAGCCACTTGGTACTGCACCCGTGGACACCAGTATTTTTTTCGAAAACATCGGTCAATGTATGGGATATACAATTGAAATTCCGAGAGGATCATTTCCTGRCAATGTTATATATGTGTTTCAAATATGGGTTTAATTGGGCTAATACTACCTTCCCCTTATAAATGTAGAGATTTTCGATCATCCGATTGGCTTTATATCCCATATATCGGCCAACATGTGAGTTATGTCAATGATTAGGAGAGACCGTGTTTTATTCATAACAGTGCATTTTAGAGGATAAAATAGGTAAAGTTAGGTGAATATTTTGGATAGTCCCCATATAACTAATATCAGTATTTTCAAACATCCCTCTAACTTTACTTCATATGAGTGGTGATTGTATGTGAAGTAAGTTCATTAATTTCAGTGAACACTGCTGTTTAATGATGCAAATTTTGTGTAAATATTGCTTTAAATTACCATTAAAGTCTTGAACCACTGCAGTAGGGCCATTGCTCAAAGKGGCTTTCGACCCCACATAGTCTGTTGGTTCTACACAAGTGTYATCCGACCCATGCTAACATATAGAGAGGTGGGGTGGAGAATTTGGAGTGTCTGAAACAGTTGCAACTGGCCTTCTTCCTAAGGATAACAGGTGCAATGAAAACTACATAAACAACTTTCTCTTTGACATCCGATCCAGACTCGACGTCACTAGGAGCTATTAATCATATTCGATCTTGTTAACAGGGGCAAAATTGGAAATGCGAACGGGAGAAGGAAGTTCATGAGGAATTAAACACAAATCCTTTCAATCCCTAGTACAGAAGAATGGGTCAATGGTTCTATGATCCATAGTTCCAACGGCGAAATATATATATATATATCACACAAAGAATGAAATAGGAGCTAGACTAACTAAATTACTACAATTCAGTTTTTTAAGCCGATTGTTGCCCAAATAGATGTGCCGGAAGAGCTTCTGCTTTAACCAACAAGTCCAAAAACCTTTAAGTGGATAGCCTAGCAGAAATAAGGTTCTTCGTAGTGCTAACACTACCATAAGCTTCACTGTGCCCTCGGCAGGTGACTCGGTTAATATTATCTGCGTACACAATCATACAGAAACATAAGAAATCTAAAATATAAACGAGTTGGCCTGGTCATGTGGAGCTGGGAGGAAAATTTTCTTAAGCTGCTCATATCAATCAGCTCCTATATGGGGGGTTTGAAGTAATGAACCTTAGATAAACATCTTAGGTCTTGGAACACCAGCAACACAGGGCATAATGCAAAGTTACTTTGGGCTAGAGTTGATGTTGGGCAGACCAACCAACTTCAACTTATTGGTACGATCTTACTAACAATGTGGGGGACCTTCAAGATATCGCTTTCTGAAAATTGGATAAATGGATACGGCGGAATGCAGAGCATGCGCGGTAGAAGATGAGGCGCTGGAACATTACTTTTACGAGTGCCCCGGCTGCGACAGCACGACWTCCACGATTCTCAATTTTCCAATTYGAGAGGCATAGGAATGCTGGCGTAGAAAAAAAATCAGCTTTTTTTAGGAAGTTGACTGAGTATCTGCATAAGGACTAATTCGGTTACTATCAGGTAGCAAAAAGGCCTAATGATGTCGCTTATAGTCGGACGCTCTTAAGCTTACCTTTTCTACCAACCCACTATGTACACACATAAAATACATATACACATTTACTAAAGAAATGTTCTGGTTACCAAGTCAACTAGTCTTCCTAACAATTGAAATTAAGTAATTGAGCGGGTTATATATAATATTTAAGTAAAATTTCCAGTGTGCAACATTTTTTTGTTGAGAAATTTTAATTTACAAAGTAATATTTCAAAAATATTAAAAAAAAATATTAACGATTAAATAAACTATTACGTACTGAAATTTTTTATGGAAAAATACCAATATTTTCAACCCGATCGGGTTAAAGAGTAAATTAATGAATTTTGTTGTATTGTCTGATTATTTAAGGTCGAAAAGACTTGCTATTTTAATCCTAAAAATCACATCGATCATTCCATCAACTTGTCAAATAAACGGTCGTTAGGTACAATTGATGCTTTAAATTCGGAAATCTTTTCCGTTATGAATGTGAATACACGCAAAGATATTTCAATTGAAATTCGTGCATTTGAGAGAGCGCGTAATAACAATCAAATCTGATTGCATTGAAATTTTGGTTAATTAACAGTCATTTTCACAGCAATTGTTAAGCGTTGCTAACGGAATATTGCGCCATCAGCAGCAACTGTCAYGTGGAAAATATGCGCTGAATAATTTTTCGAAAAATTTGAACGAAGAGTTTTGTTATTTTTTTTCATGCAACAAAGTTCCGCATGCATTTGCATTGTCACTTTCGTTTTCCTGCCATCAAAAATATGGTAAAGCACAACAACAAAACATAACTCGCCACTTACCAGTAATCCAAATCGACAGTTTATGGCAGGGGCCATTTTTCAGATACAAAATAAAAAAAAAAAAATAAAAAATAAAAAACATGTACGAAGCAACAATAAAGCAGCAACACAAACAACGTTAACGCAATGAATTACAGTTATCGGCTGTGCGGCAGCACCAAACCCACCGAATAATAATAAATGTTTTGTGGCTACAACAGGGTGAGCTGGTCATTCGGAAAAAAGTGAAATGGCACAGAATGAGCGCAAACAAACTGACAAACAAACAAGCCAGCAGCAGCAACAACAACAAATGGACAAAGTCAAACGGACAAGTCGGGCACGGAGTTGCAATAAATAAATGTTGCTGACAACAAACTGTGAACTGTGAACGAAAGTTGGAGTRGAAGAGCAGCCAGGCGACGCTGCTGGCGCTAGACAGGCAAGCAGAGGCCGCGTTGGAGCGGCARTTGAAWTTTTATTTTGGGCGCTTTTGGGGAGTGGAAGCTAGGGAGTGCACCTGAGGGCAGAGTTACGTCATGTCGCGCTCCCAATCAGCGACCCAGGCGCACCAGCGCAATTGTGAGGGGGTGGCGCAGGGCCAAYAGCAATTTGGTGGAAGAGCAGTAAGTCAAATGTAAGGCAATAAAAAATGAAATGCAACATGCAAGCTGATAGCGGGTTATAAACGCTGCGAAATTGTCCAAATATTGCATATACTTAGGTAACTTTGATTACACACACACACACACACACACTTGCAGCTCAATTGTATGTTGTATGCGCTTTTCAATGCGGCGGCAGCGCGCATGCGCAACCAATTGACTCTTTAAGTACCGAGGTTTTAACAACATTAAAATCGGAATCAACTACAGTTTAATGTCTGGGAGCACAGTGGTCCAAACTTTAGATTATATAATATCAGACACAAAGTTTGCAATTTTCTATGATTAGATAATTTAAGATACCTCAAGATCTTATAAATCTGATTTAAGTATGTCATTACCACAACATAATATATATATCAGAAGGACCCTGTGGTAGCACACAGCTTTTCTTGTAGCTTTCATATGTTCTAACTTTCTATATCTTTGGACTAGATAAATTAGGAGAACAATATTTATGAGGATAGTTACTTCTTTTTAGTCTTTTTTAGACCAATATGGTCTCAGACCTATGTATATATCAGCCAAATTACGTAAGATATATGAATGATGTTAAAGCGAATATAACGGGGGATCTATGCTGCGGTACTTTTTTCAAAAGCCTTCTTTAACAGAGCACGCTAGAGTCGAGTCAAGCTGTCATGTTGTTCTTGTTCCGTACTGTTTGACATTTCATTATGGAAAGACCTACGCCTACTGAGCGTATTTTTCGAAAGACCATCACCCGTCTTCAAACCCAAAATTCATTATTGGATAATATTCGACCGAATAGACCACGTGTCTCTTATACACATCTAGATGTGTATAAGAGACAGGTTCTAACTTTCTATATCTTTGGATAAATTAGGAGAACAATATTTATGATGATAGTCACTTCTTTTTAGTTTTTTTTAGACCAATATGGTTTCAGACCCATATATCAGCCAAATTACGTAAGATATATGAATGATGTTAAAGCGAATATAACGGGGTATCTATGTTGCGGTACTTTTTTCAAAAGCCTTCTTTGACAGAGCACGCTAGAGTCGTGTCAAGCTATCATCTGTTCTTGTTCCGTACTGTTTGACATTCCATTATGGAAAGACCTACGCCTACTGCTGTCTCTTATACACATCTAGATGTGTATAAGAGACAGGAATATATCACTAACCGTATAAAGAAGGACAAGCAAGCTTTCGGCGTTCTCAATCACACGTCGTAGCTTTTGACATCCAATAGCTGCAAGTCTTCACACCGGCACCCCTAGAAATTCTTAATGTAAAATGAGGCTGGTACAGGTATTATCAGAGACGAGATCTTGACGCAATCACCGACGCTATCAGCAGTAATCCAAAAGGTGAAAGAACGTGGACATCGAAATATTTAAGGTACAAAAAAGTTGGAGTCGAATCACAAGATCCAAATAAATGGAAGGAACTCATTGTGGCCATTTGCACTGGATTCTAACATTTCCTCCAGTATTTCACAGAAATATTTGAAAATTTGCGTAAGTTTTTTGAGTACAGCTTTTCTTTTACAAATATAAACATCCATATTAGTTATTTGGCCCACGGTCGCTAGCTGCCTGTATAGTGCGGGTGAGTATGAAGGCAATGACAGAATGAGGTGCGCGGTGTGCTACCTGCCTAAATTACGTTCTCCAATCGATTACGAGCGCCGARAGGGTGCAGTAAAGTATAAAAATMKACTAGTGTTGTTGTTGTTGTTGCTAGACTGCGACGTAAGTGCACAAARTCAGCAAATGTGCAAAATATTTGTTGTTAGGGCCGGCAAAAAGCACGATTTTCATGTAATTTTATTGGCTGCGCGACGGCTGCGTATACCTTCCGCTGGGCTAAATGGTGCGCATGTGCAAAGTACCTTGCTTTACATAACAAATGCAGCGAAGAACCGCACAAAATACCTAACGAATGGTTGATGCACAAATAAATTTCCTTTTGTATTGTTTTGAAAATTTTGTTTAATTTGTTGCATATTTTTTTAAATTTCCTTAGAATCAAACTGTATTCAGTAAAATCTGTATTTTAAGTTGTGAGGGTTATTAAACATAAATTCAAGGTATAAGTAAATATGAATGTGTATATATATGTGTGTGTGGTAGCTATAACTAAATATATATGTAGAGTATATCCATGTATGAGTATATAAGCCTTATGTACCCCTGTTCACCAATTTGAGCTTTAAAAGCCTTGCATCTACACCGTTGCAAGAACCGATTGCGGCAACTATGCAAGGCATGCACACCGCGCAACTCGTCGGTCGCAACATAAGATCGCTGATCATGATTCGCCGATTTACCGATTCGCAGACTGAGGTCGCTGACGCTGATAGTCGCGTGTTTGGGCAAGATAAAAATGTGTTCCCTACTTGCAACAAAGTGTTGTGCACGTTGCCAAATCGTACCGGAATGAGTACGTAGGTATTTTTATTACACTTTTTTACATACAAATATTTTCATTTCGATTTTAARAGTTTTTAAAGAAACCAAAAGCGGTTGCCACCGGTTGAGTCACGTCTAGGAAATCTATTCTTTTTTCGATGTTTAACACAACTTTAATTGAACACATAAAAGTTGTGCGATCAGCAACTCAGCAGCTATGACGAAACTGCCACATAAGTACTTATATCTTACTACTTGCAACATTGCCTCTAAAGCCTAAATGCAGCGCATAGCGATACGTGGGCTCTATTGGGTTTTGGCGGCGGTAAGTAGCGCTRGTAYATACAAACATATGKATWGGCGGTCGRACATTTTCGCAGTGCATAAGTGTAGCCAATAAATGCCAGCATGCGATTCCCAAGCGGGCGAGCGGTGGAGCGATCGCGCTCTCCGCGGCATGCGGTGGCGTGTGCAATTTTCCATAATTCGTCACTTCACGGTAAAGACCCGCAGCTGGGCGCTGAAGGGCACTCGACCAGCGATGCCATGACTAAACCGCAATGCCGAGTGGCTGTCTCTCAAAGCATAGCGTCAGCGCTTAAGTGCAGCTTGGCTGCCTGACGTTGTGTCTGTCTCGCGTATTCGCCTGCACCTACCATAACTGCCCAATCACTTCCACATTTCCCGCTTTTTCACTTTTTTCCCCGAAAGTGAAAACCAATTTGCTACCAATGCAACGTAATAAACAGTGCAATAACAACAGCAATAATAGCCAAATAGCTGCAAGTGCCACGAAAAAGCGCTTAAGTGCTTCTTGGTGATGCATGCAACGGCAGTGCAACAACACCTAGCACTGTGCTCGTAACAACATTAACCGTAACAGCAGCAATCAATCTTCATCTGCGTGCTTTGTGCGCTGTTTATGCGGAGCTCTTGGTGTGAGTGTGGGTGTGTGTTTGTGTGCAAGCTTTGCAAGTATCTTCCGCCGCCTTGGGTTATTTTCAGTATTGCAACTGAAGTTGTTTTGTTCTTCTTCTTCTTCTTCCACCTCCACTTCAATTACACCTACACGACTTTTATGGCATGCTGATAGCYGCTCATCGCCCAGCAAGCCAAATGGAGAGAACTTCGATATTCTTAGTATTTTGTTTTCGACGAAAGTTGTAGTCCGAATGGATGCAGATGGCGCAAGCAGCTCACGACTTCCGGTCCTAGACCAAGTAACTTCTGGGTAGTCTAAGAACAACCGTTTGAAGGCGAGCTAAAGTGATAAGGCGAAACATTTCCTCCACAGGATTGTGCGCTGGGTTTGGGAACCGCCGCATAAAAAACGCCTCCAAAGAAAAATTTCCGAATTTCAAACTAAAGCCATAAAAGCCAAAGAGATCTTGCCTCGCTGAAATCCAGCTCAAAAGAATTACTGCTGGTTTGTCCTAAACTTCACCGCWGTAACTTCACCCTGAACTGATCTCTAAGACCGAACTTGAGGTTAACTGAAATTTGAATATATTTGTCTCACTCAAACATGTTGGTTCWGCTTCCTATGTAGTCTTGATTTCAAACTCACACTTTTATTAATCGCTTAATGTGTAAATGGAGTTTAATGAGTCCTTTAGAGATATTTTCAATGCAAGGCCAGAAGTCTYACTAGATGAGTTAGAAATATGGAGCTCTGAAACGGCAAATTGTGACCACCTTTAATTAATATTTTTTTAAAGCAGGGAGGAGCTTTTGGAAAGAGATATTATGAAAATATGCTGTTACACTTTTAATCTTGGGAGACAAGCTCACAATTCTCTATAAAATGAGATGACTTTCTTTAGCATTTTTTTGGTTTATTGTGCACAATGCTTCACTTGTATGTCGTGTGATCTTTTTTGGCATCACTTTGGTTTTCTTTTGCATATTCTGATTGCCTCGACATGCAATACGTCTATATGCATAGCGCTATAAGTATAATGGGAAAATGCTGCATGTAATGAAGACATTAACAGCGATTTAAAAAATATTTTGCCCGGCCGTCACTCTTCGTTCCCGTAGACATTCAATGATTTCGCTTTTAAGTTCTTTGATTTTTTTTTTTTTTTGGTCTGTGTGCACCTCTATATTTTCCTTTATTATGTGTTTATTTTGACCGCAGGAAATAATTTTTCATAATTCATATTTGCTAATAAAATTTGTTGGTGTTTTGTGTGAAAACGTTTAAGTCGTGGGTGGCAAATTATAGACTTTCACTTGAACCATAATTCAAAGCTTCCYAAATTGGCGGTTTATGTGTGTAAGGCAAAAGTGTTGTGTGAGAAAATTAAGTACTAAATTACAGCAATTGCTGGTTAGGGCAAGCCAGTGCGCCTATTTCAAGGYATTCGCTAGTGAACTGGTTTGAGAAGGTTCGGTTCGGTTGAGAGAACTGCTTCTCTGTATACGGCTGCTTTATTCTCATGTAAATTTAAACATTGCACTTTATATCAAAATTTTTGGGAATTTCACTTTATTCAGAGATCACACTAGGATCTTGAACTCCCTTGTGGAGCCATAAGTTAGTGAAGTTTCTTTTGGTCAATGCAAAATTGCTCAGACCTTTAATTTCTATTCCTACCGGTTCGGTGGAATATCTGAAAGCGTAAGCTTTCAGTGTTCAAGTCATAATCTGTCAAACGAGGAACAATTAAGAAAGTAGTTTTGAAATTTTTCATACCGTTTCTGCACCTGGCGTTYGGAAAGAGTCTCAACTTTACAGGATGATTCCGTAGGGGCAATGGCTTGCTAGAACCACCGCAACTAGAGATAGGCTGGCTTAACTGAGGGCAAAGAGCACACTGGTTCTCGTACGATAAATCTTGGGTCAGGAGCGAAGAAACAGAAGCACCGACCTGTTCTCATTTTACTAATAGCGGGCTCGGGTACCTTTCCTTATCATCTCATCATCTTCACAGTTACCTACGGTTCGCTGTGTACTGGCGCTCATACTAGTCTTATCGCGAAGTGACTCAATATCATTGCGGTTAGGCATTCCTTAACCAGCGCTGAACGCACGGTTAGTAAGCTCATGCTTACTTACATGATACTTAGTCACTTCTCTGAAGGAGTGCACACCACAGCAGTTCATCTACCTCTACTTTAATTTCAGCAAATTCGGCTTAAAAATACTGCAATAATCACGAAGCCCCAAACTAAAGTCTTTAGTGAGTTCTTGACAAAATACCGCTCCATAAACCTTCCTCCAAGCTTAGATCTATCCTTAAAGAAGCTCWTTGCCCCAAACCACCAACGGCTTTAACACACTGATAACTCTCTCGAGGGAAGGGGAAGACAAAGTGCGACTTTGTTTATATCCAAATGATCTGGTATGAATTCTAAGCATTCATTAAGAAGTCTAGATTCTCTGGGTCTGATAGCAACAGAAAATTTATGGCCAAGTACCGTCCCCCCCGGAAATTTTTACCAGGCCATCTTTTTCGAKAACTTCTACTCGTTTAGCTTTTCTTTGGTTACCCATTTTTCAACCTCAAACACTTTGTCACCTGAAACCTCAACGTGGTCTAAACATAGCCGAGCAATAACAATTTTCAACGCCACTACATTTTCGTTAATTTAAGTGCGAATGCTTCAATATTTTCAATTATTACTTGAACCCGCTTAAACGAAATGCACTCAAAAGTGCTATTATGTCTGCGGAACTGTGCCATTCCAACTTTCATAAATGTATCTATGCGAGCAAATATATAAAATATAACTCGAAAATTGTAACGAAAATGAAACTTGTAAAATTAGAGCAAAAGGGAAAAGCACTTAAAAGTGCACTTAGGATAATAGAACRTCAACTATTGGTCAAGTGCCAGCAATAACAACAACAGCCAGTACCTACAGTCATTGGTGGACCTTTATGACGACGGTGTCGAAAAAGGGCACCGCATGCCGTGACAGCGCAAAAAGCTGCCATTTTTTACGAATTAGTAACAGCGCAAACATTTACTACAACAACAAAAACAACAGCGCATAGACTTTTAGGAACTTGAGACGCCAAAACGAAGCAGAACATCAGCCGAGCTGTAAATGCAGGAAAAAGTGGAGCACAATCAGTGCAAAAACGGATGAAACTGTGTAGTGTTGGAAAACAGCAAAAAAAAAAAAAAAAATTCCGAAAAAATTAAGTAAAAATTTGTCGGAAACCGAAAATAAAGCTGCAAAGTGAAAGCAATGAGATACCGACAAGTGGACAAATGGACAAATGCCAAAACGAAAGCAACTGAAATGCAACTTTGTTGGAGCGTTGAACTGGCTGGACGCCGGATTGACGGACTGACGGGCTGACGGACCGGTGAARGAGACACAAGCATAGGCAAGGAGGAGAGCGGGGTGCGGTGGCCAGCAGCAGAACCAAGAAATGAATCACGTGAAAAGACAAGTTAAGAGGACGACAAACTGTGAGAGTGCCACATGGACGCAGCGACTGTGGGGTCCGGCTGGCTAGGCGGATAAGCGCTTCGTCGTCGTTGCTGCATTTCCGAGCGCTTTTAAATGCTGAAAAATCGTTTTGTGCCCCGCGCCAAATACATGCATACATGCCAGTGCGAACACAGAAGCACAAAAATTAAAAAAAAAAAAAACAGCAACAACAACAGTACAGAACCTTGCTAAAGCACGAGGCAAGTGCCAGCAAAATGAGGAAGGATAAGAGATGGGAAATGTACAATAGAATTAAGACAGCTAAATCTGCTTCCGTTTGTCTGATTATCAGCAGCAACGAGCTGAAGTGAGCTCTGGCAATGAAGAGGGCAAAAAATGTGCTGGAAGCCAAAGCAATTGAACTTAAATGTGGGCGTTGCAAGCAGGGCAAACGCAAGCGCTACGCCCGGATCAGCAGAGGAAGTGCAAAAARACAGAGCAACCGAAAACGAAAAAGTGCAAGAAAAAAGGAAATTAAAATCCACAACTGACACTTGCAGCTCCTCCGCACACTTCGYACGGCTTGGCAATTGCTGTAGTTGTTGTTGCAAGCAATGGAATCAATTTGGCACTTTAAATGATAAATGAGGCCAAACAAACGCTCGCACCGAGACACCAGCTCCAGCTCAGCACTAACGAATTGGCAAAAAGGGTTAACAACAACAACAGCAACAAAAAAACCGGACAAAATCCATAACAACAACAATGGCAAGGGGAATGAAATTGAAGTTCGAAAAAGCGCGCAGCCAAATGAATGTGTTGATAAGCTGCAGCGCACGGACGAGCGGACGGGCTAACGGGCGAACGTTTGGTCGTAAATTAGTGCTGAGGACATASGAATTGCAGGTCGGATTAATTGATTTCACCCCCGAATGAGCAATCAACTGGGAAAGTGAGTTTAATTGGTAGTATGTGCGCTAGAGCTTTGACGATAAAGTTTGGCATAAACTGCTTGGCCAAGATTAGCAATTTGGCTAATTAAACTTAATTTGATTCTTGGAAAATTTATTTCTGGCGTTTGCTTTTTTGCGTAGAAGTCGCATGGCTTTGGAAGCTGTGCTATTAAAAAAAAATAAATAAATGTATTTTAAATTAACGACTATTTAGAACAAAATGATTGAGGTCGCTTGAGAACCTATTTAGCAGCACTTTTTAATTATTCGGTGTCACTCGTACGTGACTCCGGCATTATTGGGTTGAAATTTTAAAATTTTTGCCATTAGCTGCATTAAATATTTACCTAAATGAGGTGGGTAAATGCATGATCGATGTACCTGATTTGAATTTTGGCTATGGAGTTCCATCAAAGACTAGGTTTATCGSTGGTATGGTGAATTCAGTCGAGGCCGTASATCACTCCAARACCAATTTCTTGAAGATCGTTCAAATTATCTGTTGTTTTGGAAACTATTGATGCGGTGTGTAAACTGCGATTGATAGATCGTAATGTCGCCTATTGTGAGATAGCGACAACTATAGGCATTAATGCGACCAACAACTGCAACAACTGTATATATTGCAGTCATACCACTGAAACAACGCATAACAGTAAGTGGTATACAATTATTTCATTTCCAAATGTCTTTCATAAAATCGGGAAAACCTACAATAGAGGAGGGAGCACTATTCATCACGACAATGCTAGATCTCACACATTGACTGAAACAAYTGMATTTTTGGGTAGTCAAAACATTAATTCGATGAGTCATACTCCGAAAAGTTCTGAATTTGRATGGARTGMMTTCTTTTTATTCTMKTTCGTAAAAAAATAAACTAAGAGGTCAACGTTTTTGACATCTAAAGAGGCGGTTGACGCGTTCAGAACGCATGTTTCGRAGATASATCAATCAAATTGGCAAAAAAGCTTTGMTAATAAAGGGTATAGATCTYAATTGAGGATATWTTGGAAAACAAYAAAGAGATTAAAATTTGTTTTTATTCTTCAATCTCGATATATAAAAGGCAACCTTTGTACGTATATTGTCCAACTTTTAAAGGTCCAAGGTCCAACTTATTTTCTACGACAACAGGTAGGTGTTGCCTATCGTATAAATGTGATAAGTTAATAAGTGCTTGTGATGGAATATTGGACTGTCCACTGATTCTCCGATCTAAACATTTACATTCACTGTGGGAGTATATAACACCCTTCAATGCTTTATGGTTTCTCATTCAGAACGTTGAACTTGTGAGGAGAGTTCCGTATATATCCTTACAATTCTATATAATATAGTGACCTTATTCTTTAGAAGCGATAGTGATGAACGAAGTGAAAGAGTCAAGTAATAAATCAAAGAAGCTTTAACATACAGGGCAGAAGAAATCGCTGAAGGTTTTTGAACGCGGCATAAAATGGTCATAATTTATGGAGGACTTCTGTAGGTTTAAAAAAAAAACTTTAGTCTTCAGATCTGTGATAGTCATGGATGATGATGACCGAGAAGTGACAATCAAAGGACGAAAAATAATATCAYAAATATTATCGAGTCTACGTAGGTTCAACACACATTATAAAAAGCAGAACGTGTCGAACGTGTTATTGCTTTCCAGGAACGAAATGGTTCAATGTTCACGAAAAAAAAAAAAAAAATTCAAACAAAATCAGTAAATAGTGTGCACATGTAGTGACGTTACAAATTTAGTGAAGTGAAGTCCGCTGATCATGACATTTTAAAACTCAATTTTTATATGCCTCAAAAGTATAGTCGGTTATAATTACTTTTGCCATTATATTATTTAGATTATAGAGTTCCCGAATATCAGTTCTTCTAACCGAGATTTTGAAGACAAAAGAAGTAAAAAATTATCATAATTTATGTTGTCTCCGCATGGGTGGCAAGATTCAGGTTTGTTGTCATCGAAGCCACCTCACGGTAAGACCATGAAACGAGCTCTCTCGACGCGGTCGGACCATATTGAGAAGGGTGTTAGAATAGTTTACTGGGCATGCAAAGAGGTGATCAGTGTCATGCGGGACATACATAGCTGTAATTATATTTGGTATGTCGTGATCGATTTGGGATAATTAGGAGAGTTTCTGGTATCAACTCGAACTTTCCATCTGTATTGGATGGCAATTTGACTCCAAGTCCATTCACTGAGAGCGAGGCGGTTAAAGTTTTAATGGTTACWCTGTGAATAGGTATTGTCGGACCTCTAAGCGTTTAACACACAATCAAACTCGTAATTTGTAAACTCAGTTCTGTTGAAGCTGGCAGATCTAACTTCTCAAAATGGTTGACAGTTCGGGATGTCCAAATATTATGGAGTAACCACTGAGCTCTCGAAACATATTGAGAAAAGAAATATAGAAAATGAATTCATTAATAAATTGGAAGAAGGAATACATATGTATATTTTTTTTTTACATAAATCCAACTGTGTTTATAACTTAACGATTGGCGCGATTTCTGTGACTTCTGATGTGCTAAGTTAAGTTCCACATCAATTATGGATATTTGTATAAGTAATTTCAACATATAATATTATTTAGATCTGTGCAAGAGCTTTTTCAAATACTTGTGGTGTAGTGCGCAGCTTTAAGCCCTGTTCAACAAAAACTTTTCTTTAGTTGTAGCTTTGGTTGCGGGTGGTTTTAGACTGATTGCCGTTGGCAACTACAGGTAAAATCTGTAATTTGCACCAGAACCTTTCGAATTTCTAAAATTTATCGAATTTCACCCAATTTTAACGCATTTGAGTCAACCTCAATAAAGTAGTACTGGGATGCAAACCAAACCGCCACAAATACAACACTTCRTCCGACACTTTGACTAATAAATTTCGTGCACTTCCTCCCCACCACCAACTCATGAGAGGCGTATCGAAAATGTGCAGCGGGAATATTTTGCACTCAGCACTGCACTGCTGAGTTCAGCAAGTACGCGCAACGACGTCAGCTGTCAGCGCTATCTGAGGCATCAAGCAATCATCGAACAGCCATCAACAGGCTCATCATAATTCACGGCGAGTCCGCAAGTATCTAAAGTTACCGCTCACTGATTGCTTGCCTAGGCGATGGTTGCTCGCTTCCTGTTTGTTTACAGCGCCGACCCTTCCACACACACACATACACACACATGCGCACGCACATCAAGGGAGTGAGACAGACAGACAGCCATCAATTATGGCTATCTGCTTGTAAGTTGGAAACTGGGTCAGTGCAATCTTCCAGCTCACTCGCAGCACAAACGCTGGCACTTGTGTAGTTCGCCAGCCACAACGCCGCCCATTGACACTTTGGCGGACGAGCTACTACTGCAACAGTGAATGTTGAGTGTTTCACCTATTTGTGTGTGTGTTTGTGTGTGTGTGTTTGCGTTTGTGCTTATGCCTTCGTTGGTGTTAGCAGATTACGTAAGCAGCGTTTGATCTCTCAACTTGGCTGACGTCTCATCAACCTACATAGCTCTACTTAGGTAATAACAGCTACGACTACAACAACTACATCGCACCATTACAACATAATAATAATAATAATATCGTGCGCTGCTTCTCTCTAGTTCAAGCATTCAACGCCCTGCGACGACGTGTTGCATAAACTTTCACACCTTTTTGTGAAATCACTTTTGAAAAGTCGCAACGAACGAGCAGAGGAGCAGAGGAGCAGACGAGCTGCGGAGTCACGGTGCGCCGCCAACGCCACCACCACCACCGCCAGCCGGAGCTCTACGTGTTTACCGCAAAAGCTTGTCATAATGAACGCTGCAATTTTCCCAATATTCGTATGATTGATGACAATTTAATAGGATGAATAATGTTCGATGTTGCTGTTGTTGGCTTTTGCTGTTTGTCTGCCTGCCGCATGATATTTAGTCGCTGCGCTAAATGTTATTGTTGTTRTTGCGCCTGCTGTTGCTCTTGAGCACATTGCCAATCGACCTGCTGCCGCTGCTAATGGCCGCCRACAGCCGCTGGCGCTCTGCGCCTTCCCCGCCACCCGAAAAGGTCCAAAAGCCGCATCTGCTGCTGATGATTATCTGCGCGCACTTGCGCTGTCATGCAACTTGTTTGCCTTGTTGTTGCTGTAGTAGTCGCTGCGACCCCGAATTGATTGATTTCAATTTGCGCTGGCATTTTGGAGCGGAATTGAAAAATTGCCACAATTTAACAGATTTTCAGGTGCAATGGTGCTGGTTTGAAAGCGCTTGTTGTTGTTTTTATGTTTTTTCTTCACTTGCTGCTCCGTGGTGTAACTTTAATGCGTGCAGCTTTTTGCGTGTTGCCTTATAATTGGCCATTAATGTGCACCGTTTTTCTCACTCTCTGCGGCAGCAGCCAATTTCGCTGCATATTTATATATACCTATATTATATTATATAAGCGCATAACCTATATCGGCGGTTTGTTTTTTATTCATATTCATGTTTGATAATGTTATTCAATTATTTTGCAATTTAAAAGTACCACATCATAACGGTAATTTGCTGTAGTAATTTYACAATAATTTTATGTTGCACAAACGCATGCCGACACAAGCGGGCGAGGCAGCAGAATAAATTTAAATAAAATAAACAGAATTTTTAATGATTTTTAAATAGTCGCAAAAGGTATGCATTTACCGTTATATGGGTTAATATTTAGCAATAATTTTCATTCAGCGAGGCGGGAGCAAGTGTGCCAACCGACAGTTGCATAGAGTTAGTAGAGTTTCATAACTATATTTCATTTATTTTTGCCGTTGAAACATGTTCATATGTTTGTATTATYAACTCAGATCGATTAATTTTTGACGTAGGAAATTTTTACGGCATGTAGCTGAGTGAGAAAAATGATTTAAACCTCAGTTCTAACTGTGGTGCATTCAGAGTGGAGAAATGGGGAACTGGCCGAATGCTAAATGGTTTATTAWTAATTTTACCACTCTGGAAAAATATAAAGTAACAGAAATATAATCCACAAATTTGCYATTTTATTTTAGTAACAAAACAAAAGGCTGTCTCCATTTTTGAATATGATAAATAATGTTAAGATATCACCGCTGTTACAAGTTGAAACATCGTATGCAGTTTAMGTTGTTAATTAATCCAAACAAACCCCTAACTGAAGGGGCTAAATTTGAACAGACGCGGCTTCAAAGAGAACTTGAAATAGATGCTGYATTCAGCTGAGTCTGTGAAATRTTCGATTGATACATTCTCCGCGTGTYTGCCCTCCAAGTTGTAATATAAAGWAAAGTCAACAGCTGAAAGCTAAAACCACTATACATCGAGCATTCTGTCACTTTATAGATATCCGAGCAATCAACGAAATAAGAAAAKAAGCGAAAAATGCTGCAGTAGCTCCCTRTTATTCCCGCAAACTGTACAGAAGTATTTTCAAATCTGTTAAGATACGATTAATCGAGATGGTATGCAATATCATAAGAGAGGAGGACTCACTTTTTARGAACACGTATTCCAAGCGTTCGACCGCATTTTGAAAAATACTTGTTGAACAACTTTTCCAGTTATGTGAAACAAACTGAGTTCAACGTCACGATACAGTTATCCAATTTGCTGCAAAATTGTGGTTGATCATCAAAGTTCTGATAAAAAATAGTAACTAAAAAATAAAGAAGCAGCGGTAAAAGCAACGATACTCATCGCAGCCGAGTGCAAATTTGAATTTTTATTTGGAATTCTTTGCCTATGTTATATTCCATTCACTCAGTGTGATTCTTCAGAAAGAATCGATCGATCTGATGATTATATACTTGTAACGTTCCGAAATCGAAGACAAACAGCTGAGGAATATTTTCGATCCATTTATTCAGGCACGAAAAAAATTGCGCCAGAACTAGGAGTTTAAGAAGAAAAACCAATAATCTGCGGCCGAGAAACAAAACGCGAAAATTTTTGATTGAGAACTTGCGAAAAATACGACAGTGTCTCAGTGTACGTTCCTCTGTTGAATACAAGCGCAGAAGATTTGAAGACGACTTTTCCTAGAGAAGTATTGGATGGATTTCAACTGAGTTTGCTACTTCCAAAAAAAGTATGTGCTTTCATCGGCAAAGAAATGGAAACCCTTATTGACTGCTTGATAGATAGTTTCAAAGGGTTTTGGATAATAATAACGTCGTTTTGAAGCTCAAAAATGAACTTCATCACTGGCAGTGCCATTGGTGTCGAAGCAAAAGTCAAAAGACAACAAGTTACCGACTACTGCATAGGAAACGTTGAAGAACTGCGAAGTAGATAGTTTGAAAGTTGTTTTTTTGCATATTCTGCACACTTTTTGTGACGAAAGAGAAATGTAGCTAAGAACGAACATTCTTCAATATGGATTGATCGGATTGGCGTTGCTGTACACGCATCAAGACATTGAAGTTGTTGCAAAAGAAGTTCTCGAAAGATACTTAAAACATGTTTTTTGAAATTTTTCTATTCAATACACAGAATTATATAATACATTGCAATAAAGTATGTCACCAGTACGTCTACGACGTATAATGTTTTTTTTTTTTTTTAGTATGATGATATTAGAAGGTCGATTTAAAATTTTTAATGCATAATATGTTTCAAGCTAATGTATATTTCCCCACCCAAAAACTATTTCTGGCTGCGCCCCTGATTCTAACCGAACCTTATTTGAACTCTTTCGTTGGTAGTTAAAACTTAAAAGACATCTGGAGGTTAGATAGGAAAGGTTRTGCAACATATGATGGTACTTGACTTATTTCATCCATAGAACCAAAGCGAAACCAAGAGAATGACGGAGCTTCATCTCAAGGATCCTTCCTCAGAGGAAGAGACCGTCGCAAGCCAAGCATGCACTATTAGTCTAAGAGCCTATAAGTGCGGAGTGATTATCGTCAGGAAATTTCAAATTTGAAGAAACAGTGCGTCATTGGCATGAGATGAGCAGAGGATTTCAACTTTTTTCTTGAAACGCCTCAACAYGTTTTSATTAATGTTTTCGGTAAGAAGTGTGTCAACGCTAGACTCGAATCAAAATATTTCAATCTTTAGCGTGATGATTGCAACATAGCCGAAGACTATATATTCACAAAACACATAAATACTGGTGACAAGACGTGGGTTTGTGAATATGACGTCGAAACTGTTTAACAATCTAGCCAAAGACGAAACAAACGAAAATTTCCAAACGAGACTTATAACTATTGTATTCAAAATTGGTTTAAACGTTGGGGTATTTGTATTGCCTCAGGTGCTTATTGATTGAAAACACGTAAGAGTGTGTTTTTTTATCAGTCCAATTTTAATTTCCCGAATCGGACTATTTATCTTTTTATATTTAGAGCTTTGTAATACAGAGACTAGGTCTTAAATGTGGCAAATTCAAATTTATGGGCTTGATAGTTTCTTTAAAAGATATTTTATGTAGAAACTTTTCTGGTTAAGTTTGTTTTATTTTTTGCCATATGTGTTAAAAAGGACATAAGTCAAAAATAAACTTTTTAAGTGTAAGCGATGAAACTTCTAAAATATAATAACCTATGCTAATTTTTCACGAAATATAATACTTAACAATCAACTTTTCTATATTCATGTATTTATTCTAAAGAATCGAAAAAGTAGTCGTTTGACATAAACTTTTCAAAATTTTCATATATAAGTATAAGCACGTAATTAGCATCCAAACTTGACATACTTGCTGCAAGCAATTAACTTCGTAACAAGCTAATCGAAATTTCTTTAATTATCCTCTGCGCATCGCACGTACTTTCATAAGTGGCTTACGGTTTAATATGTTTCTCTTTCCACTCTATCGCTATCAATTACCTAATCCGCCGTTAAGGAATGTAACCTGTTACTTCGAATGGAATAAATGCTGCCACCGCTCTTTAACTTCTAATCACTTCATTTAAATCTAGACACATTCACAGCAGCGCAGCGCTATGTCAGACACACACACACACACACAAACACAACTACACATACAGGTATTCATCTAAGATTGCCGCAGAGCGTAATCAAGCAGGCGGCGAGACCATCGAAATCATTCGTTACAGATCGCTCGTAAATTACAATTTATTATATACGAGTCGGCTGTGGCGAGTGTGGCGACTTATTGTTCTTTACACACCCAAATCGAACAAACACACATATACATACGTAGCCTCACACCTAATGACTTCCAATGAAAAACCGTTTAAGTGTCAGAGGCAAAGTCAAACACTAAACAAAAAAACCTGACACACTTGCCCCAAAAGTAGCGATAACGGCCAGCCAATACATAAGCAAACAACAGCAACAACACAACATCAAATCAAAATAAAAGAGTGTAAAGCCTTAAGCCAGCAAAGGTTCTTAGCCAAGCGCATTAGTAGCTTACTGCATAATGCCGAGCGGAGTACGAAGTGCTTAATAACTGTTAAGAAAACTCTTGTAGAAAGACGGCTGCTGAACGGTGTCGCGCGTCAACTGCTAGCACCTTCTTTATTTATCTTGTTGGCGGTGGTGGTTGTTGTAGCCTGTTTTTTCTTGCTTTAGCTTCGTCTGATTACGGCTGTTTGCCGTTGAATTGTAGCTGCTTTAAGGTGACAATCTGATAAGGCATCTATATGGCAGTCATTGAACCAGACAGTCGGACGGTACGGACGGACGGGCGAAGCAACGAAAGGGACGACGAAACAGCCGATTGGACGCAACGGTCGAGACAGAGAGTCAGCTAAATCAAAAGAAAATAAGATAAAGAGGTGAGAAGGCGAAAAGGCGGCCTTAAAGTCTGCGTTGTCATTTGGGACTTCACCGGAAAGGCAGCGTGAATGCAAACGCCAAAGCTTCAGCCTTACGTCAGACGGCCAACCCAAGTAATTTAGACGATGGCACAAGTTACGACGAGCTTATCAAAGTAAAATATCTGACTTGATGACATATTGACAGTCATTATCTTCGACACACATTCAGCCAAACACACACACGCACAAGCGTACTAACACGACTACTCGTAGCTCACGCAGAACGATTCGTTGAGATGACGGCACAAAAGTGACGTCGACAATGACAACTCATTAGGCAGCAGAAGGCCTTTGAAGAAAGGTTTTGTAAGGTAAAATTGGTTTCGTAAAGGAAATGTTATCCAACACACAGTCTTGCAGGTTTGAAATGTCTCAACAGAGTGAGGTTTTCTTAGAACTTTCTGAGAAAACTCTTCGAAATACTTTAGGGTATTTGAAATTTCTTGTTACCAGCACCAATCATGAGATCGCTTAGAGAGTAAGCGCTGTTTGTAATGAGTTGTGAACCTTACAGAGCTTACAAAAACCAACATCTTTATTGGTTTGAAAAGAAAACTATGAAGCTCTGGAGGTGGTTGAATAGGAAATACTTGAGCTGTGAATACCTCTCTCGACGAACAAAAATATCATTGCATATGTGTCTTATCATTCCCGTCCTATTGTACGACGCAGACACATAGAGGAGAAGAAATTAGAAAATACTTAGATTCTTCGAGAGATCTGTTATCTGAAAGCTCTTTCGAGCCGACCGCGTTAGGGATGAGAATCGAAGAAGATGAAAGTACGAACTCTATGAGCTCTACGCCGTCATTAATATAGTTAAGCGCAGAAAAACCCAACGAATGCGCTGTTTAGGCCACGTCGTACGCATAGAAGACGATGCTCCATCGATCAGAGATTCTTGTGTGGACAACGGAAGCAGTGCGCCTGAGCATCTAAGTGTATAGGGGCCCGTCTACACTTGCGATGTATAACTGGCTCGTAAAGGATATAGCAAAGAATTCAGTTGGGGTATCTGGATAAGCAGCAACCGATATTTCAACGCAGGAATTTTGTGTTGGGGATATCGTTTTGATCATTTCCTCAATCACTGGAAAAATCGTAAAAGGTTTGACAAAAATATTTAGCTTTTTGTTGGAGGTAAATTTCCAATGAAACTATCCTCAAAAGTGTCTAAATAGCTGTTGAATAAACCAGACCGTATATCCACAGAATTCACACTACGAGGTTTATCGCCTAGACGTCTCTCAAGCATAATTATTTTTCCATAACTTTCATGTTATAAAGTAGTTGAGGTCACATTATATTTTTTAGACAAAACTAAAAATAATAGTCAATGCATTTCCTACAGGCCTTTCCAGCTTCTGGGGAGACTACTTTCCTTCATGAATCCATATGTCAAAAGTGCGACTGTGTTAGTCAGTATTAATTAGTGCCAGCTGTTTGAATGAAAGAAAACTATTAAAGTCAACGCTGAAGTATTGGATAAATACTGGGTATTCATCACAGTGGCCGCAAAGACGGAGAAAAATTGACAGCATTTGTCATGCAGACAATTTGCCGATACTAAATGGGCGGTGCAGCAGTTCGCCAGATGTCTGAAAATGTGCCTCCGCGCTAGCACGTCGTGTTTTCATATCTCTGTAGATATGTATGTGTGCGCTGACGATAATAATGTTATCACAGTGAAAGTATCGCACACGACCAACGACAGCTATTTAATTTGAGGCATGACAATTTGAGGCGCTGACATGAGTCGCCTGAACTCGCCTAACACGCTCGCCAACTCAGCGGCGACCTTAGAATTGCGGAAGCGATTAGGCGGTGCGATCTGAGTTCCACATACAAAGACGTCTGTGTATGTATGTATATGTGTGTATGTGTTGTCTAGAAGCATTAGTTATTTCTAGGCGCAAATTTAATGATCTCTAATCACAAGCTGATTATCTATCTGTCCGATTTGGGGTTTTCCGCTGCGGCCTAGCAGCCAGCTTAGCAGAGCTTGTGGTTCAACATGTGTGGGTTGGGCTGTCGCAATGTGTTGTTCGCGGTATGTGGCAATGTGCCGTGTGTGACAGCTTTGATTGATTTGCCTACGGGAGGCATCAGCGGTGCGGGCGCGGCGGTGATTTCGCGTAAATTAACTGTCATTAAGATTTTATGTGTCGATAGAGGCCATTAAATAGGCTGAGATTTTGCTGCCGCATAGTTTATACTCATATGTATGTGTGTGTGTGTGCTTGCATGGTGGTCTGTCTGGTTGGCACTTCCGTTAGCTTCGGACGGCTATCAGTTTACATATTTGTATGTCAGTGGTGTGGTGTGGCAACCGCATGAGTCAGTGCAACAGTGACAACACATTCGAAAGACGTGTTACCAGCCACTTCGTTATTCGCATTTTATTAATTATCACTTCGGTACGCCGGACACTTTCACAGGCTCAGAGCTCGCTTTCGGCGTGAGTCAGCTGGAAGCTGTAAATTTATTTTCGCATTTCTTTATTTCTCACTGCGGTTTTTAATTAAATTCTCTTTAAGTTCATTTTAGCTAATATTTCATACGGCCACAAGAATGGATGGCAATGAGATTTGTAAGCGAATATTATCCGCATTTGGGCTCGTTTCTTCGCAATTCAGTTGTCAGTAAAACAGTAAGGAAATTATGTAGTCTTAATTTCAACAGACTGCGACCGGAAGATGATGCTGGTGACAACAAAGACATATGCTAAATGCTATTTCATTGAAGAGTATGATGAAGTGCTCTTTGCCTCCGTTAATCAAATTTAAAAACATGAGCGTTTTATGATATCAGACGACTTGGATGTGGATTATTTGAATCCAACAGTTGTTGTTTTAGGGAGTCTAATTTATCGCGTACACAAGTATAGTATTTGAGTCATATAGTCAGTGAAGATCGTGAAGTTATCGAAATCTTGCCTCATACCAGTCGCCCAACCATCTGTGTTAACGGCGATAACCACGAATATTTTAAAGAAAAAGTGTTTGAAAATCAAAGAGAGAGAGATAGCAGAGCATCTCAACATCGATTCAATACATTTTGGTACAGATTTTGGGTATACAAATTGTCCAGGCTAGACTTGTATTAAAATAACTGAATTTTTAACAAGATCACGTCGTATAGAAGTCGCAAAATAGGGTCGTTGAGAACGCTGCGTTCGTCCGTCCGTCAAATCCATCAATACTGATGAAACGACGTGGTTTTATAAGTATAATGTCGAAACTGGTCCACAATCTAGGGAATGACATTGCAAAATTAATCGAAAAAACTAAAATTCGCTAAAGGCACCGAAGGCACCGAAGGCCATCCCAACCGTGTGTTATAACGAGTGTCGCGGGAGTATTTAAAGTTTGAAAAGCCAACTTTATGCATATGTGATGGTTATTTCTGGGAAACTAAAATTAGTTCGTGAAATTTTAGTTTAAATGAAAAAACGGAAATTCCTATGTAAAATGTATGGGAACCCCAAAAAAATAGCGACCCCTTAGAGTTAAGCTACAGCGCCTGGCTTGAGGGTGGATTGTTTGTTTGTTAACCACTAACATTTGAGGGGGTAAGAGTTGAAAAATATATATAAAGAGAAAATTGTTATTATTTACCAGCGCTACTTTAACTGCTGCTACTAAAAATATTTCTATATCCGTACGACAAAAGTATCTGAAAGATTTGCTTAAAAGATGGTTTTTTCATTTGGTATTGATCTTTTCCCAAACATTTCATTTATTGTTAGTATAAATATTTAACTGATTACAATTTTTGAAACATGCTCTTATGTAAAAAAATTTCAATTATAGGTTGTCGGAAGGCAATGGATAGTGAAATTTTAAAATTTTTTCTAATTTTTCATATATCGATAACAAAGCCTTTAAATTGTATATCGATATCTCAAACACTTTTTGAGTTACAATCTTCAATTAAAGCAAATTGTACGTAAATTAAAAAAAAAGTCTAAAAATATATAAAGAAGCTGTGTCCAAAATCAAGCCACCAAAATTCCCTTTGGAAAGTTCAAAAGTCCATGAAAGCACCAGTCAACTTCAACATGCCCATACGAGACTTGGGTGGAAATTGGGTCCGAAGTGACGAGGAAAATTGTTTTGCAAACCAACCAGAAAATGTATTTCTATACAATTGCCTGTAGAACAACTTTAAGCTGTCAAGATTGATCAACACAGCTAGCGAGTCGCTCGGGTATTTCAAGATTTTGAGCACAGAGAATATTGTTTAGCTATATTTCTAGACGTGGCTCAGGCGTTTGATAAGATGTGGCAAGTAGGCTTTTTATATAAGATTAAAAACATTCTACCTTTAGAATTGTGTAAAATATTGGAGTCTTATTTAAAAAATATACAATTTATGGTTAAAGTAGGATATTTCATATCTGATGAACGATAGATAAGGGCTGGTGTGCCACTGGGCAGTGTTTTAGGTCCAACTCTATATGTCAGATCTTACAAACAAGCTAATAATGTATTGAAATCAACGTTTGCGAATGGCCCAGCTTTATGAGCCTTAACAAATGCCACATTATACCATCAATTATATTAGCTGAGCACTTAAGTTCTGTCGAAGAATGGCTAGCCAACTGGCGCATATACATACATATGTGAATGCACAAAAGTGTAAGTTTGTTACCTTTTTGCTTGGACTAAGAATGGGTCATACAGTAAAATTAAGCAATATTTTTGTACCCCAAGCGAACGAAGTAACTTAATGTGGTATTCACCTAGATAAAAGACTCACCTAGAGAAAACATATCTCTGGTAATATCTGCACATTTAAATTGGCTTTTAAACCAAAACTCTAAACTTAGTCTAGACAGCAAAGCGCTTTTTTACATGGTTGTCGTAAAACCGATTTGGATCCATGGCATTCAATTGAGGGGTACGACATGGGCAACTAATATTGAATATTATATAATAATTCCAATCGAAAATGCTAGAGATCTCAGTATTCCTATGGTAAATAAAGAAGTAGAGGATAGCAGAATGAAATTTATATCTAAACTCCGAGATCACCCAAATCCATTGGCTAATGTTGCAGTACATTCCTGCGATCAAACATGCCTAAAAAGAAGGGATATGACAGCATACTAAAGAGAAACGTATCATCAAAACAGCACAATCGCTTGCTGTGTTATAAAAAAATTTACCTGTGAAGGGTAACATTTTTTCTTGTTGGTAGTAAGAATTTTAGTTTTCAAAACATATTGAAAATTTTCCTTCACCTTTCAATTTGATCACAGCAGTATAATATATATTTAGGAGATTACAATATTGAAAATCTGTGGCATCTCCTCTAAGAAAAAAATGTACGATTTTTACAGACCTCACGCAACTCATACTAGAAAGATTGTACTTACAGATGAGGTCACAAATTTTTATTCCATTAATGTCTGTAATCAACACATACCTGTAAATAAAGAAAAAATGGTTGCTTATAAAAATTATATTTTTTAAGTACAACAAAGTATATATTACATAATCTTAAGCGGTAATCGATTGGTTAACTTATGCTTTTGAAAGATGTGTACTCAATGGATTGCACTTTTTGTATTTGGTGAAAGCTTAATGAGGTCAATGAAAGCGCTCTTCGGTTTTATAGCTCGGTGAAAAATCTTAAACACAACATTTTCCAGCTCAAAAACGATAATAGGGTGTAATAGAAATTAGTATGTTAATTTACTTCCATACTTAAATATGAACTTCTCCTAGCCATTTTTTACACCTGATTTTCGCGCTTAATCCCAAAGCATATAATTTGGTTTTTCATTAACTCAGTAACGAACACTAATGTTCGCACCCACTTAAATGCTTTTACGATCAATAATTATGAAGTGCTTATAACTTAAAGCTTTAGCCATAAAGATGATTGGTTTTCATAGGAAAAAATGTTCGAACAACAATAAAAAAGTTTAATAGCCACATCAAATAATAGACCTACTCAATTTCGTAGTACTAACAAGTTTTTTCATTTTTATCGCATAATTCACTGAAATTGGCATTTTATTATCGGCGATAAGCAGAGATAGTTAGACAAAGTTTCACAAACGCTCACGATAATCTGCGGTAGCTAGCTGCTCGCTCCACAGCAACCACTAACGCCACACTACAATTAACCTGATTTGAGTTGAGTTATTTTCTCTAAGTTTTTTGTTTTTGTTTTTATGGCCTCCTTTGGCATTTAACGCAATATAAAAATCTATAAACTTCAGTGTTCAATCAGCGGCGTTTTCGGCATAACTCAAAAATCCTCAATCACGGCAGCGCTTGCTGCATTTCTTGATTGCTTCTTCTTCTTCTTTTTCGCCGACATTCGGCGGTTTGGCCAAGCAGTTCGCCAAAGTGTTGATTTGTGCCATGAAATTTGCACTTTTATTTTTATTGCTAATTTCGCAGTTAAACTCTGCAATTTCATTGTTTCCCCCCCATGCTGTATGTGTGTATGTGTATGTGGTTTTATGGTTGCTTTGGTAGAGGAAAAATGCAAAAACAAGGAAAAAGAAAGAAAATATCGACAGAACATAAGAAATTAAGCGCTTTGGCCGGGGGGCTATTGGCTGTTCATTTGGGGCGTCCAATCGACGTCGTTTGCCGCCACAAGCCAACAAATATTAGCCACACCAGCAAAAATGCCTGCTGCATTTTGTTGCATGCACCATAACCGTTTTGCAAATTATAAAGATGATTGGATTTTTTAAGGGAATTACATCGCCGCGGCTGTGCAGCTGACAGACTGACCGAATTGCGAGGCCATAATGACAGCTATGGATGATTTCAGGGAAACCGGTTTGCTTGTCGTTGTTGTGCTGCTTTTGTACGAACGCGAAGTAAGTCTTTAAGCGCTTTAAGAATGCATGTAGAGACATATTTTTTGTAGACTTCTGCGTGCTCATCGCTTTCGTAACACATACAATTTGAACCGTTTGACTGATTCATCGTTTTCACAAATGTTTGTAGTTGTTTTAGTATGCTTTTCTGGATTTGAATCGTTGTCGCTAAGTTGTGATTATTACATTTGCAGCTCAGTTTTCTTCATTTCATTTATGTACTATATGTCTTCTTTCCGAAGTAGTGCTCTTCGAAACAGCGACACATTTTTAGCCTTTGGATTGGCCTGATTTATTATAGTTATGCAGAAATTATTTATGCATTTATCTACTAACATACATACTTCCATGTTGGCAACTTATCTACTCCGACAGAATAGAAAACAGCTTTAAGTTTCTAGTGTGATAATGAAAAGGCATCAAGCAGTCTAGCTGGCACTAGATTTGGAATTAAGGAAACATCCATACTTTTATCGTGTAGACTATGGTTTTTACCAACTCGGTTACTCAGTAACTTCATTTTATTCGGTGAGAAATCTGTTAACGTATATATACTAATAATATTCGAATTCTCTCTATATGACAAAGGAAACCAAAATTAGGTCATCTTAAGTTTAGATTTTTCCATGAATGCCCAAATTCCGACCTATCACCCATGCTTTTTAAACTCAGCTCAATATTTCAACTTGAACAACCTAGAGATCTCATGTCGGATGTTGTTATTTGTGAAATATCTAGGTAAGAATTTCACTAAGATTGTGTGGCACGCCTTAACAGCATCTATACATTGTGACAAAAAAGCAACCGTAAATTGTAATTCTCTTTTTGGACAACCTGCGACCTTTACAAGTGATGAAAATATTAAAAATATGCTGCTTGAAAACCATGAGGCAAGTGTCAGAGAGATGGCAAAAAGGCTCGATATCTGTCGTGAGTCCGTTCCAATGATTTTGGTGAATATTGTGCGTATGAAACGTGAGTTTCTTCAAAACGAGTACCGTAAACAAGTCTCTTTTTAAATGCTTGATCATGCGATTTTTGGTTCCACATTCATGGAGAGCATTATATCTACCAATGCGACATGGGTTTCTGAGTTTGACATGCAAAGAAGTCTACAATAATCGAAATGGAGAGCAAAATCGAGCTGAAACATAAAAAAAACCACACCAAAGGTGCTCAAAAATTAAAGTGATGATCATTGCTTCTTAGATATTCCTGGCTGCGTATATCGCGAACTTGTTCCGGAGAGACAGACCATAAATAACAAGTTCTATTTGGCCGCATTGAGGCGTTTGCGAGAGAACATCCGCTAAAAATGGCTGGAATTGTGGAGGAACAATTCATGAATTTTGCAAGATGATAATTCGCCATAGCAATGGGCCACGATTGTGATCAAATTTAAAGCCAGAAACGCAATGAATACCATAGATCAAACACCGCATTCACCAGATTTAACGCCGTGTGATTTTTGCGTTTACCCAAACTGATATTGACGCGCCGTGGGACCCGTTTTCAGTCGATCGAAGAGATATAAGAAAATTCCCTGAATAAGTGTATTAAATCTGCTGGGGATTAATTTGAAGGCGACAACACAAATACTGTTGAATAATTGTCACAATTTGAAAGTGTAGGAGTGCTGAAGTAAAGAGAGGGTCCTATTGTTAAATAATGCCAACGCTTAAACAGATTTTCCATAAACTTGTTATAAGTCTAGACTGGGATGGTATTCAGCGCTTATACCGAATTATGGTTTTTCTGTTTTGGCTAGATTTTGAAGCGCCATTCGCTAGATTTTGAACTGTTTCGACGTGATATATATAAACCCACGTTTCGTCATCAGTAACGATGTGTTTGTCGACGGTAGGGTTCTCGGTTATGTTGTCAATCATCTCGTTTGCGACCTCCACTCAACGTCGTTTTAGAAAAACATTCCTCTGTCTCTGATGCCAGCACCACAATTTTCAAGTTAGTTTCTTTTTTTTTTTTTACTTTTTCGTGGTTAGCCTCCGAGTTGGACGACATGCAAGAGGACAGTTTCAGTGAGTTCATGCCCATCACTGAATTCTTTGTGCCATTCGTACTTGTGCTCATGATAAATTCAACGATTTTAAAGCCGTGATTCCCTTAAAAATAAACTTGCTATTAAATTTTACGATGGCAAAAATTGCAATGAAAAATAATTTCTATAAATATAAAAATTAAACTTCACAAGAGTATAAGAAAAGTTGTAACAAATAATCAGAAATCGAATTGGCTTACGTGAGCACTTTAAATATATTAGTTTATTCTCAAAGTTCTCATGATATTTTTACTCAGTTATTTAAATCTCTAAATTAACCCGTTGTATTAGAGGTTTTACATCCACAGACTAAGAAGTTTCTGCTTAGACAGCTTCCTTCGGTCATGATTTTTTAATAATACCAGCATAATTTGTTTATAGAGGCCCTTATACATACTGAACATTTGCATAGAACAAGAGTAACGATAACCAAGTGCGTTGGGTACTTGATTGCGCTTAAATGGGTCATGGACCAATACACTTAAGATAAAATAAAACCACGCCGTCACTGTTATGAAATATTCCGTGAACCACACGCCTAGAAATAAATGCACCCACTCAAGTGTATTGGCCTTTAAGGCGATTTAAATAAATCCAACATTCCAACATTTCAACACAGTTGTCCATCAAAGCCGTTAGATAATTAATACTTTAGCGGTGAGCAAGTTGTTTTCTTTGTATGTGTGCGTTTGGCACAATTACACCCGACAATTTGACAACTACAAACTGCGCCTAGCCGATTTGACTTCTGGACTGGCGCGCCGGTAGGTCGGCCGGCTTACTCATTCAGCTGTCAAAACTTCTAATGCGAGCTAGTTTGCGGTGAGATTTGGGTTGGCGTTATAATTATAAAGTTACACAAATACTCAACACTCGACACTTGTTTGTGCCACACAATCGAAGCGGCTGTGAGAGTGTGAGATAATGAAATTAGGAGGCAAATTATAGTGGATTAGTGGTAAGCTGTTGAAAGCGCAGGCGTACACCTTTTGTGTGTTATCAAATTTGAAAAGCGGTTTTGAAAAGAAGCGAAGGCAAAGTGTAAGTGTAAGCTCAGTTGCACTGCGGCTGGAAATTATGGTTTATTATGGTATTAAGCGTTGACTGATGGATTGGCGCTTTATAATAACTTAAGTGGGTAAAGAAGAAACTGGGTATGATTTGTTGTTGTATTGGATTTTGGGTATTTATGTGTAGAAATATATGAGACACTTAAGGTAGTTTTTTTATTATTTGTGTTGTAAAAAAATGTTCTAAAAGATTTTTTGTAAATATTTATTTAATAGAATACAATTTTGGATGATAATCATGTATGATGTATGTATGTATGATCTCAGAGGTAATCTAGTGACTGATATCCAGGGTATAGTAAAATTATGGAGGGAACACTTCTCCAGTCTGTTGAATGGTAGTGAACACCTAACACCTGAAGATGGTGAATTCCACAATCAATGACGATAGAGCTGACGTTCCATTGCCCGACCATGAAGAAGTTCGAATAGGAATTACCCGTCTGAAAACCAACATAGCACTGGGAAGAAAGAAATTATAAGTACCATACATCAGCTTCTTTGTGAACCATAGTCAAATGAAAGCATTCTCGACGATTGGAGTTTAAGTGTGTACTGCCCAATTGCCCAAGTATCGTGGGATAATCCTCTCAACATCGCGTATAAGGTTTTATCGAGCGTATTATGTGAAAGATTGAACTCCACCGTCAACAAACTGATTGGACCTTGTCAGTGTGGCTTCAGACCAGCAAAATCAACAACTGACCAGATATTCAAATCTTAGAAAAGACCCGTCAAAAGAGGATCGACCCGCACCACTTCTTCGTTGATTTCAAAGCTGCTTTTGGCAGTAGGAAGAAGAACTGAGTTTATGCCGCTATATCTGAATTTGGTATCCCCGCGCAAAAACTGACGTTGAGCAATATTAAAAGCTCTGATTGGATCGGGAAGGACCTCTTCGAGTCGTTCGATACCAAACGAGGTTTCTGACAAGGCGAGTCAATATACAAATCATTGGCCTCAACATCAGTGGCGTTTGTACTGCTTTGTCTAGACTGGATAAGGAAGCTGTAAGGTTTGGATTGACACTGTTAATTTTTTTTTTAACTATGGAATCAATAGCCGTCCTCTGAGAATCTACAAACTCAGATCATACTAGACTCCGACTAATTCATTTGAACTGGGTGCTTCAACCGAAGGTGGCTTACTGACGATAATATCGAAAAGTTAAAGGAAATGTGCATGAAAATTGTCGTGCTGGCGACAAGAGAGATGTTTATATCTCAACTCTCATCTCTTAGGGATCAACTCAACACAGACTTTTGGTTTACGTCTTGACTATGAAGTGTATCAAGGCTAAGCCAGTACGAAAAAACCTGTATCGAAAAGTGGTCGCAAAAGAGATGCTTCACAACCAGCGGAGCCCGTGACAATAATAAACGGATTATTACTGGTGACGAGAAGTGGGTTTTTGAATATGATGTGGAATATGTTGCAACAATTGAACATAGGAGCCCCAAAAATGAGACGAAGCCGGAAAACCTAAAATTGCCTGAAGACACTGAAAGTCATCCGTGAAGAGAAAACTGGATTAAATTATCATGCTTGTAATGGTGCCGCAGCCTATGTAGAAAACGATAATAAAGATTTGTATTAAAATATGTGAAAATTTGCTTTTTGTCAGTCCGAATCAAATTTGATCAGACGGATAGAACTTCGATCGATCATGAATAAAATATAAGATTAAGCTTGAAATGTTACGCTAGGGCTACGCTGGCTAAGTCATGTTGTCTGAATGGACGAAAACACTGCAGCTCTGAAAGTATTCGACGCAGTACCCGCCGAGGGAAGCGGAGGAAGAGGAAGACTTACACTCCGTTGGAAGGACCAGGTGGAGAAGGACCTGACTTCGGTTGGAACATCCAATTGGCGCCACCTTGCGAGAAACGCCAGTAAAGAAGAAAAAGCTTGAAATGGTTTATGTAATTTGTTTTTCTCAATAAAGTGCTTGCCCTCATCTCTTTTGCTTATAACCTCAAGGGTCAAGATGTTGCATATATTATCTCTCCAAATTTATTGTTAAATAAACCACTCTCCGGTGATTCTGTTGAATGTTGAGTATCACTTCAAGTACTTGGGCATAATTCGTTGAAATTATCATTTCGTTGAAAGCATGCAATTGAAAATGGATAACGGTAAGCGCAAGCAAATACAGGTGTGTGTATGTGTGTGTGCGTGCGTCAAATTCATTGCAAAGCACTTCAAAATGTTAGCTATTCAACGAATTTTTCAACTAACTAATGACTTGGTGAAAACAAAGCGATAATGACAGGAGGCGTGGCAAGTGCATGTTTACTGAAAAAATAAATATTCACTTTTTGAAGTGGGCTCGCTGCGTCCCTTTAAATAAGCAAATACTCGAAAGTGCATTTAAAAATAAAATTCTCAATTTAAATGATTCGGTTTTACTTTACGCGGTTGTTTCTGGATTTTGCTTTTGTTTTCGGAATGTCATAATCGAGTGCAAGGTAAACAAAGCCACACGCATAAACAATGCCATATGCAAGTGTGTGTGTGTTAATGCATGTGTGTGTGTATTTCAGTTGAAGAGCAAAACACAAAACAAAAAAAAAAAAAAAAAAAAAAAAAAAAAAAAAAAAAAAAAAAAAAAAACAAAAAAAAAAAAATACTAGAAATGGCAATAATTGAAATGAGTTGGGTGCGCGTGAGTGTGTATGTGTGCGAGTGTGTGTGTGTGCTGACACTCGAAACAATAAAGAAGATAAATAAATGTAAATAAATCAAACACCACACTGCTGCACGTGACGTGTTTCGAGTGGTGGCTGCGCGCACTTGAGACAGTTTCGGATTGTGTTTTATTTTTTCCCCATTTTTTTCAACTTTATTTACATATTTTCTTAATATTTTTTTTGCTCGAACGGTGTTTATTTGATTTTCGGATTGATAAAAATATGCTGCTGTTGTTGTTGTTGCTGTCAACACCGATGTGCGGCGGCTGGTGGCCAGCAGTGTGTGGTCAAGGAAAGTGACCCGCAAAATGCAGCGCCTGGGTGGTCCACAATTTGCTCATCACCAATTCACGCACACACATACATACATACACACAGATAGTCGCGGATGCATATTGACACTCCATTACGCCACGCATACAAATACAAAGTGCATCGAACACATACGAGCGTACTTAACGGCACATATACATATGTATATGTATGAGTAATATATATAAATATATATGTACATATGTATGTGTGTATATTGAGTAGGGGTTTTGCTTGCCTTTTGACAGTTAACAACGACAGTTGACAGTTGACAGCGCTGGTGGCGGCGACTTCATAGTTAATATTCATCACATCAATTTTTCTTCCCTCTGTTCGCCAGATTACATCCTCTGGCTTATTTGTTGCTAGTTTTTGACAGTTGCACAATAAACTTTTGTCAGTTATTTGACAGTTTGCAAACATCCGGAGCAGTCACACGTGCATAAGTAAGTGCTTAAATGCTTAAAAGGGTGCTTCGCTGCTGTGATTAATTGTTTCATATCTTTTATGAACTGCTTTTTGCAGATTGTAATTTGTTTTTACTTTAATATTGGGAGGCTGTGACGAAAATTAGTTAGATGCTATTTCCGTTATTATATAATAGTTGGTGAAGACACGCTACTGCTGTGATCAAAAGGTAAGGTGAAATTGTCATGTAAAACTCATGGCCATCAAGAAAATAAAAGTCATACAAAAAATGTAGCGGAAGACCTTAGGTGATGAAAATATGGCACAAAAGGTTGTTTATAAGTGGGACAGTGAGCGGGCTCAACACGCTTTAAGGACGGAACGCGCTCTAGACGACTATCAACATCTACCCACGAGCGCTAAATCTAACCAATTAAAGATTTGGGGCTGATAAATCGTCGATTCACAACAAGAGACCTCGCTGTTGACCCTGAATCATTTTGAAGTATGACTTGTATATCAGACTCTTCAGGTCTCTATTGATGCCGAAATCCAAATGTTATACCGTATTGGTTCTACGCGATTTTTTGCCAAAAACTCCACTCATAAGTTACCGCAACCATCGTATTCGCCTCATTTGGCGCCATACTGGCTATTCAGCATGTGCAAAAAGCCAATGAAACAATGAAACGATTGAAGAGGTCAAAAGCGAATCGAAAAAGATCTTGAAGTTTATACCAGAAAAAGATTCCGACTATTTCGAGGACTGGAAAAATCGTTGAAAAATTGCTTTCTTTCGGTTGATTATTACTTTGAAGGAGGTGAAATTTATTTGCCAGAATAAATAAAGAATCCTAATTTTATAAACAAATTCATTCTAGTTTTTGATGAGAGTAGTATAATAATTTAAATGCTGCGTTCTTATTAAGATGTTTACGTTTAAAGGCATCCTTAAAATTAGAGAGTTGAGTTGATACAAAACATCTTGCCAATGACTCATTAAAATGGTATAACCGTATCTTCKATGCTATCGACTTTTGGTTTCCAAAGTTTAGACAAGTCTTACTATTGTGAATGGCTCATATGACAACTTATTCTGTAAAATTACTATAAATACATACAAAATTTTGTATTGATCTTGATTGAACTTGAGTTTACAAATTGTTATTTATGAAAAACGTAAGGCTTGAAACTAACAGACTACTAAAGTCATTTTTTCGTGGAAGGAATGATTTCTTTGTCAAAGAAAAAAGCGCAAGATGAGTTTATTTGAACCGCTGTTATATTTTGTCCGTTTGCAAATCGAAGAAGGCAGTTTTTCTGTTGATATCTATTACAGTTTAATAATATATTTTCAGTTTATACAGTGGAGTTATTTGACTCTACTGGAATCTGCTACGTAGAGCTATTCTTCATTTTGAACCAGAATTTAGTGAACCTATTTTAAAATTACTATTTTTAGGGAGATGCAAAGGTAACTAAATTCTTTTTGTCATAATGACTTTTGATTCAAAAAATTGTAGAAGGAATTATGAGAGTTCCTTAGCTCCTTATGTAAAATCTCTTTTCGAGCTCTCGAAATTATTACAAATTATGTTCAAACCCTTTGGAAATCAGCAAGAAATGGGTGACAGCTGACGAGAGGGTAAGTGGGCAAGCCTAGCCGGATATAAATTCTAAAACTTTAGAATCGAATATTTTTATATTGTTAGCATATTTTGATAGGCTAGTCAGTTGGTTGAAAGGTGAGGCGCAGGATCGTCAGACCTTCCGGCGGCCGCACTTGTACCATCATGAGGCCCCTTATGCTCCCGTGTGTTATCCGTTTTAATCTTATGCAACAAATCCATTTGTTGGATGGACGGTAAGAAAGCTGATTTTTTTCTACTCCATCTGCCCAAAATTTTTCAAGTAAAGCATTCATAGCAGTGAAAGACAATTCGTCTGTCTTTTCATTTCCTTCTATTCCTATACATATGACTGGGTAATCAGTCAATATTTACCGAGTTACCTACTGAGGGTCTTGTTATTTCCTGAATGCATAAGCTAACGCAGTGGAACTCTCATTTATTATCTATTATTTTTTAGTAAGAACTCAAATTTCAAGAACTCAAACAGAAACTATTTTAAAACCATAAAACAAAAGTGAAATACTTTGCTCTCCTCTATTCCCATTCACTTTTCAAAAACTTTACACTGACAACACCAACAATGGTACATATGTACATATATGAATGTGTTATAAATATGTAGTTATGCTATATACACAACTATTTGCAGCTCGTGAATTCGAAATTGAAATTATCGAAGTGTTAAGTGCTTGCCTCCGTGTGTTCTAAGCCAACCACATTGAATGTCAGCATTTGCACACATTCAAACACAAACGCACTGGCACATATACACACGTATACATATATATACGTATAAGCAGGACTAAAAGGCAAGCCACAAAGCATTTGTATGCCATTTTTATTGCATTCAACCGCATTTGTGCGCAAAAAGCAATGGAAAAAATTTTCATAGAGCAAACTAAGTGAGATTTGAAAGTGCGGAGAATGCAGTAAATAAAGCAAATTGGGTTATGCGGATTCCGTCAGAGCAGTTAAGTGGTTGAGTGAGTGCAAACTACAGAATACAGAAATCTACCATTTCTGTGCGAAATTACGTAAAATGCATCAAAGCCACAGATAATCAGAGGCTCGGCAAATAGATTTTGTTTAAATGTGCGTAAAAGGAAGGAAAAAGTGAAAAATATTACGCTTAAATATAAAGACATATGTAGGTATGAGAGTTGTGTGCGGTGCTGAAATTTCGGCAATTTTTTATTGGTACGCGGTTGACTATGCCAATAGTGAAAGAAAAGGTAAGCTCTCGGAGAATATTTTAAATAGTGCTTTAAATGAAAATTAACAAATCTTTAAATTTTTTGGATTTTCCTTGGTGTTGTTGGACCAAAAACACTTAGAAATCTATTACTCGGGTATGATTATATTTGTTAGTGGTGGTATAGCGTTTAGAATTGGAGTTACTTCGCAAAAAATTGAAAATGGCCATTCTTTATATTTTCGTCAATTCTTGTTGTTGTAATCATTGGTGCTGTCGAAATATAATTATCAGCCTCACCTCATACTATTTCGTTCAAACTGAACGATAGAAATCAAGTTCGTGTATAGAACAGTTTTTTTTATTTTACAAGAGATCTTCGCACAATTTGGCATGTATTACTCTTCAAGACAGCAACACAATCTCCGAAGAAATATTTCAGATCGGACCACTATAGCATATAGCTGCCATACAAACTGTTCCAGTAAAATCAAACTCTTATGAGAGAACATGAACCTCTGAAGCTTGAATTATACCGACGTTGTAGCCGAAGTTAACATTTTTTGTTGTTATATATCTGAGATCACAATTCCAACACCGCGGTTCACCGTGCAGCATGCTAATTCAACTAAAATTAACGCATTGATTACGTATACGCACTGTCTGACATTGCAAAAATAGCTACCATATCTAAATATGTGTGTAATTGCATGAGAAGAAATCGGAAGACGTCAATGAGAAGTGGATTTTGCCAGCAAGTGTGAAATGGGAATGGCAAAAATCAGATACAAAGTAGCCAACTCACGCACACGCACGAAGCAAATATCTAAGTCACGCGTAACGCACACACACACAAGCGCATGCAAATACAGCCAACTCACATACACACACATATATGTATATAAATAGAAGTGCGATCTATGAAAGCATTGGCAGCGGAGAGTGAAGTGCCAAAGATAAATAAGTATGAAAACTGGATTAAGTGACACTCGACACGATTTCAACAATGACAATAATGTTTGCTCTGAAAGCACTTCGGTGTAACGGATTTTGTGAGCATTGAGACATTGTGTGCGTCTGTGTGTGCGTGCGTTGTGATGGCTTGCGGGTACATGATATTGCTGCCGATGAAAGACAAATAGAATTAAAAATAAAAAGAAATTGCAAAAGAAATAATAAATAAATAAACGGATGAAAGTAATCAAATAGAAATTGATTGCTTTCAAATGAGATTTACCGCAAGCCGAGCAAACTAGGTAGGTGAGTGGCCACCGTTGACCACTGGCGAAATGACGACACTTCACCAAGGCACAGCGAGACACCGGTCTAAAGTCAGGTGAAGCAAAACCCAAAAAAAAAAGGAAAAGACTTTAAACCTCACACACACAAGAGCCCAACAAACAACTGAATAATTCCAATTGCGTGCGGCAAGCTGAGACACCGAGCGCGTATACAGTTTCACCGCTGACTGCTGGCTGCCGGCTGACGTTTGTCAATCGCATTTGCTGGCTTGGCACAAAATATTTGTTATTATTTCATTATGTGATTTTTCGTCGCTCATGTGCTGGCGGTAATTGATTGAGATTGATTTACGGCTTTATTGTTTTTATTTGTTGACTTTGAAGAAGTATGTTTTTCTGCTTCTGTGTAATGTTTTGGGTATGTGTCTGTGTGTGTGTGCCAGTTAAATATTTACACTTTTGTTTGTTTTGCTCTTTTGCTTCTTAACTGGAAGCTGCTTTAATTTTTCGTAATTACTTAAAAGTGCCGTGGAAGATTGATCGTTGATTGCTTCTCAATCTTTTTAACTTGTTTTTTTATTTCTTAATTTAAATTTTAACATTTATTCTATTTCTAAAAAAATATTTTTTTGTGTTACTGCAGAGTTGTATGTTATGAAAGTACCCGTCGTCTGCTGTAATTAATCAATTTCTATTTTAAGTATTATTACTTGTAGACTCGGAAAGCGTTTCGTTATGTGACCTAAATTTATTATTGAAATTTTTTTTTACATTTTATTTTTTGCCACATTTTGGAATTTGAAATAAATTTGCAGGCATAAAAGCTGAAAGTGGTTATTATTATAACAGTAGTTCTCTTCTTCTAGTCAACACTAGCTTACAATGACTTTGCGACTGTGATGTTAGAGACTGTTTCGTGCTAAATTTGGGTAGCTAAAACCGAAATTTTTGTTGTTGTAAATTTCAATATACATATTTAAAACCCATTTAAATATAAAAAACAATAACTAAATTTCATGAATAAAATGAAAAAATTAAAATATTAGTCAAAGTTTTTTAACACGTCAAATTTTTTGCGTTGTCAAGAGAGAGGAGTCAAACCTGCAGTACGTGATGGAAAATTTTTGTTCTGAAATTCGTAGTAAAGACACCACAAATGCCCCACAGACCTGTTAGCACATTAGTAGTCCTTCAGATTTGTTGAGTAGTGTTATTCTCTTTTCACTGTGTAAAATAGCAGCTATACCAATCGATAGCTTTACAATGTGCTTGTAGTTTTGTAGTTCAATAATCAGTGAACATGTAATATGCGGTAGAATGTTTTATGCATTTGATAACATTTATTAATTTGATAACTTCATAAAAGTACTTATATTTCCAATATTATTGTATTTTTTGTATATAACATAGTCGAAGGCTACGTCTGATCTCCGCCATCAATCTTCTACTTTTCTTATCCTCTGTTTAGAGTGGAGTTTACCGTAAAATATTAAGAGCTTCTGACATAAACTTTTATACTAATACTTTCATACACCTTTTAAATTTTTATTAAACACATGGAAATCCTACGCACATGTATAATGTACATTACACGTTTTGTGTGCCATAATTTTCTTTTGTTACTAGGAATAATATTTTTCAAATCAAATAGCAAGAAATTACTCCGGTAGCCACATATCGGATTAAAAAAAGTCACACTATAGTCTCAATTTGGTAATTTTTGAAATAAAAAAATAATAATAGTAGGGTTAAACTCATTGGAAATGAATAATTTATCGACAATCTTAAGACTGATAAAACGTTTTATCTCGATTTTCGACAAAATTGATTCGTACCTTTATAGGACTACTTTGAAATAAGAATTATATTCCAGCTATGTAGAACCATTGAGTGCAATGCAAATATTTCAATTCAGGCCATGACTTACGAGCTGCTCAAAAGTGTAGTGAAAAATGCAGTAAAAGAAGAAATTGGCTTAGTGCACTCAATAAAGAAGAACCCATGATGGAAGATGTTTTTGAAAATATTTAAGGGATCATTTATCAAGTTTAAAAAAATTATGTTCACAAAATTCTAAGAAAGTCATTGTACAGAGAAAATTTTTTGAAATCAACATAAAATGCCGAGACTGTAACTAAATAAAATTAAAAAAAAAAATTCAGTTATTTAAGTTACTATACATTGTGATAAAAAAGTAACCGGAAATTGTAATTGAATTCACCGGGTAAACAAACAAAACTCCTTTGCCAAGTTTGTTGAACTGGCCTTAATTACTATGCCAAATATGAGCGCGATCCGTCAGCCAGTTTGTTTACATCAGCTGCTTAAGTCGCGTGGTAGAGCGTTGCGATTTTTACAATGGATAAAAGTGTCGAACAAAAAATTTGTCTCAACTATATTTCTAACCAAATTTCGTGCGCGAAATCGTGGCGAGTATTGGAGAAGGCTTACGTTGATTCAATTTTATCAAAAACACGTGTGACACAAATGCTTCAAAGACGGTCGAGACATCGTTAAGACATCTCACTCTGAACGACCTTTGACCTCCGCAACTTATTAAAATATTAAAAACAGTTAAGGATACGGCTTTAATGGCTGAAAATCGGAAAATCGTCAGACCAGTGTTAGAGAGATAGCAAGAGAACTCGACATTTCTCTCGGGTCCGTTCGAACGATTGTGGTTGATATTTTGGGTATGAAACGCTCGACTCGTCCCAATAGCGGTGATTTTTTTTTTTAAACGAGTACAGGAAACGGGTCAGTTTGGACATGCGTGATCGTACGACATCCGAGCCCACATTCCTCAAGTGTAACTGCCTATGAGACATGAGAAACGAAAAAATAAAAAAAAAATAAAAAAAATTAAAAAATTAAAAAAAAAAAAACACGCCAAAGCCCCTCAAACTCAAGGTGATGCTCATTATATTTTCCGATATTCTTGGTTTGGTGCATAATAAACTTATTCCGAAGGAACCAAGACTACTATTTGGCCATAGTGAGGCGTTTGCGTGAGAACATCCGTCGAAAATGGCCGAAATTCGGAAACAGCAATTCATGGATATTACACGATGGTAATATACCATATCGCATCGAGCCACAATTGTGACCGAATTTAAAGTCAAAAACGCAATGACTAAAATCGATTAACCACCGTATTCACCATCTTCGGCTCTGTATGAATTGTTCTTGTTCCACAAACTAAAATAGCTGCTCCGTGGAACACGTTTTCAGTTGATCAAAGAGATAAAACAAAATTCGCTGAAGGAGCTGAAGGCCATCACAAAAAGTGCTTATGAAGAGTGTTTCGAGGACTGAAAATCATTGGCATAATCATATTACCTCTGTGAGAATTACTTTGAAAGCGACACAATATATATTGATATAGAAGAATAGAAATTTACAATTGACGGCTTCTTTCTTACATTTTTTTCGATGTTTCATACTATTCGTGACTCTTAAACGCCGAAACGGTTTATTTTCCTTTTGCTCAGATTAAATCTTGTATTGATTGGTTCCAGCTTATTTGTTTACAAGAGGTTGAAATAATCAGAATAAAGTCCGTAAACAACTTTATTTCGCTTGGTAAATTTACTGTATTTATATGCATTTTTATCTAATGTTGTGTTATGTTAAAAACCCACAGAATTTAATACCTAATTTGGGAATTTAATAAACCGCATGCAAATAAGCATGGCTCTACTGCTGATATATTTACATTATATTAGTTTGTAGTATTATCAAATAAATTAACTAATTCAATTTTAATTAAATATGGTTTTTAGTTTTCGCGCTAATGAGTTTGCGCTTTGCAACGACACGGCTTCTAAGCGCTACGTTTATGCATACAAACATTTAGATATTTAATATACCATATACATACATACATATATACATATATGGAAAGCCGCACATGTCATACACAACTGCCGCCAACTGCTGGAAACTAGTGCTGAGCCGGGGCAGATCAACGGTGTTCGAGCATATATGCTTGTGTGTTTGTATATGCTGTTTTCTGTGTAGAACGTGCCATTGCGTAAGCGAAAACTATTAAACGCTCGCTAAATCTGCCATGCGGCACACACGTAAACAAGGATATTTCATTAAGGATATGAGCGTGATAACGCAAGTGGCAAAGTTCAGCAGTTTGCGGCGCTGTGTGCTATATATTTGTAAGCTTGTGTTTGTATGTGTATGTGCAGCGATGCAGAAAATCAGCGCAGCCACGTCGAAATGCCGAGAAATTATAAAGAAGACGGAATTAGCAAGTGGATAACGAAACCGAAAAGTTGGCGCTGGAGATTTCACCAAAGAAATCGCGCGGAGGCATATCTTGTTATTAGCACACACACACACACACA
>NW_017537491.1:80782-82252 GCF_001853355.1 Bactrocera latifrons | reverse complement strand
ATATTTTTGGTGAGCTGCTTAAACTTACTGTCGCATACAGTGTCGCTCAAATATTCTACGTTTCAGTACCACTTAAAAAAGTTACAAACATACATACATACATACATACAAGTGAAGCTACTAAAAAAGCGTATTAAAATATTCTACGTTTCAGTACCACTTAAAAAGTTACAAACACACATACATACATATATACATACATACATACATACATACATATATACATACAAGTGAAGCTAATAAAAGCGTATTAAAAATACCTTATAGTTTTCATGAGGAAAAGTCGTAAAATTAGATAGTTCCAAAAATTAACTTTTTTCCATACATACATATTTTTTTTTAATTTTTGTTGGTTTTGTTTTTCAATATTTTGATTTTTGAATTATTTGAATCGTTCAATTTCGGTTGCTTGCTCTTTTAATTCCGGCAATGCACAGGAAAAATTATTGAAAATTATTCACTGAAAACTTTATATATGTGTGTTTCACGCAAAGTTATCAATTGCAGATTGAAATTTGTTACGAAGTCACGAAGAGGTCGCCCTAATATCGGTCGGCGTTTTTTTTTGCGAGCAACGTATGGCAGCCCAAGGCAAGGCAAGAAGCATTGCCAGGATGCGATGACGGAATTATGGATCGCGGTCAATTAACAATCGGTCGTCACGATGTTTGATGGTGCTGTTGGATGCTAGCTGTACTCTGTTGTGTGGCAAAAGAGAGGTTTGAAGCACGTACACATTCTTCTTTGGATGGTGGTAATACCAAATCAAATTGATGAAATCATTTCAGCGGAAATTCTTGATGAAGAGAAAGATCCGTTATTATTCGAAGTGGGGAAAACCAATATGATTCAAGGACCTTTCGAACATTACCATCCGTTTACGGTTTGTGTGGCTGACAGTAGGTGCACGAAATACTACCCACGTGCTTTTCTTTCGGAAACACAATCTAGAAATGATGGATATCCACTCTATCGGCGGAGCTCACCAGACGACAATGGCAGAACATTTAGCATTTAATTTAGAAGAATGAATATCGAAGTTGACAACTCATACAGTATTCACCACTAAGTCAAATTCCAAACTCATATTAATGTTGAGTATTTCAGTTTGGTGTAATCGATAAAATACGTTTGTAATGTCCGCTGTTAGTGCATACTTATGTAAGCGAAAACGAAGAAGAGTTGAGTATAATTCTTCTTGGATGGTTGGACGTACCATCAAAAGTTCATGCAACGCTATTTGAGTTGAATTAATTTGGTTGTTGTACTCTCGGGCCTTAAAAGGCATTGATGCGGAATGAAGTAGTGTGGCTCACTCGGGATCTTATTGTTCGTTGGGCTCATGTGACCCAATGCTCTATATTCATTCATAAAGTCCAGATACATTTAACGAAGTTCTGGATCTTTTAATGTCCTTCTCTCCAGTGCCTGAAACCACCGAACTGCGGTTTCATAGGAGTGACCGAGTAA
>NW_017537491.1:72933-80622 GCF_001853355.1 Bactrocera latifrons | reverse complement strand
AACTTTTTACTACGATTTCGGGCACTATTTACATTTGTAAATACGTACATTTTTATATGTTATTTTAGAGAGAAGTTGATATTCCGTAAAAATCTAATAATTAGAGAAAGAAAGAGAGTAACTTTTAAGAATAATATTTGTCTTGCTGGACACATGCTATTTTATTCAAAACAAAAGTGTCTCTTTTAGAGTAAATTTTGTGTATTTTTTGCATTCTATGTTTGGAATAACGGTAATAGTTTTTTTTTTGCAAATACATATTTACTACTGAATTCGGTTGTTAAACTTTTGAAGTGTGTCATTTTGAAATTGTGTATGCATTGAGCAACAGGTGTTTAGTTAAAATGGCAACTAACAATAATAGTAAATTTAAAATGTTGAGTGCTTCATCAGTGTCCCGGTAAGTATTTTATGATATAACTAAATGCTAGTATCTACGTATGTTTAAAATATCCCAGGCTTCCATATAATATGCAAACAAAGTATTTTGAAAATCTGGTTAATAAAATGGAGGCTGAGGATGAGGAAATGATAACGGACAATGCTCTGAGTGCTGTACCTGATGAAGATGATATGCAATTAGAAGTTAACCAATTAAATGGCAATGCTTCTGATACAGAAATGGTGGCACATCCAGTGGAACTGGGTCACGAAGGTGACTCGGAAAATGGTTTGGAGTCTGATGATGAAATGGAAGCAGTAGGTATGCCAACCATTGATGAAGAAAGCTATTTTCTTGGTAAAGATGGGACCAAATGGAAAAGAAGCCCGCCTGGATTTCAGCGCTTTCGGCAACAAAACATATTCCGTGAAAGTCGTTTTATAGATCCCAATCCAAACACTAAAAATATGAGCATATTTGACACATTTCACGCTATAATGCATCCGACAATACAGACAATTGTTTGCCGAAATACGAACAAAAGAGGCAAGCCCGAGTACGAAAAACTAGAAGCGAGTGAAAGCGCTAGCAGTGCAAGGTAAGTTAACATTATAATTATTATGGCCTTTCTATCCGCATGCAGAAATATGTTTGACATCATCTTTAGAAAATATATTTGGGAAGATGTATCAGAAGAGGAGCTTAACACATTCTATGGTATACTAATAGCTATTGGTAGTCATAATGCCAGCAATGAGAAACTTCAAGCACTTTGGCAAAAAAATGCATTTCCTTTATATCGGGCAGCTATGTCAGCGAAACGTTTCATACTAATTTTAAGATTTATTCGTTTTGATCAACAAAATACTAGAGAGCAGCGATCTTTAACGGACAAAGCTGCACCAATTTCCAAAATTTTCGAAATGCTTAACGCCAATTTGCGCCAAAACTACAGACCACGCGAAAATAAAACTGTAGATGAACAGCTCTTTCCTTTTAGAGGCCGAACCAAGTTCATTCAGTATATTCCATCCAAGCCAGCCAAATACGGCATAAAGCTATGGTGGGTATGTGATGCGAAATCATACTACCCTCTGACTGGTCAAATTTATACTGGTAAATCGGGCAGTGACAGAGAAAAAAACCAAGGAGAAAGAGTGGTTAAAGATTCGGTGGAACAGTACAAAAATACTGGAAGAAATGTCACATGCGACAACTTCTTTACAAGTTTTCCACTTCCCGATGCACTTGCAAGCTGGAAATTGTCTTTGGTTATAACCATGAAAAAAACAAAACATGCTTGCCCTCGGAGTTCAAGCCCTCCCCACAAAGGTTGGAACATTCGAGCATATTTGGATATGGAGAAAACAATACAATTTGCTCCTATGTTCCCAAAAAGAACAAAGCCGTTGTTTTACTTTCAGCAATGCCATGTGACGACACCATCTCGGGTATAAAGCAAAAACCCCATGTTATTTTATTTTACAACGAGACGAAAGGAGGTGTTGACGTAATGGATCATATGCTACGGCAGTATTCCACAAAACGCAAAACACATCGTTGGCCACTTGCTCTATTTTATAATATTCTGGACATTTCAGCACTTGCGATCTTTATAATATATACAGAAAATTTTCCATCACAATTTGTATCCCGAAATGGTAATTATTTTTCATAACATTTTTAGTAAATAGGAACGTTTTATATTTGTACTATTCATCAAAACAGGTGGACGTCGTTTGTTTTTGCAGCAATTAGCAGAACAACTTTGTATGCCAACAATTTTGAAAAGATCCCAGATTCCCCGTGTCATTTCATATTTTCCAACAAAAAGTGCAATTGAGTGCATTGTTGGTGTACCTATTCATGCATTGTATAGCGAAAGGAATTATGATTTTGTCCCAGACGAAGATGATCGTGGGCATTCGAAAATAAAAGCTGCTTGCTATATGTGCTCTCAAGAAGAAGGCAAAAGGAAGCATTCAACACGCAAAGTTTGTGGCCAGTGCAAAAAACCGGTTTGCATCGAACACAGCAAAGTGCAAACAAAATGCAATCTATGTATAAAAAACTGAATTTGCAATTTCTTATGTATTCCTTATTTTTCTTATTTATAAGCACATAATTTAATAAATAAATAAATTGTATTGTTTTAAAAACGCAAAAACAAAAAATATTTACATATGTAAATAGTGCCCGATTATGAAGAAAAAATGGGAAAATTGAAAAAAGTTACGGTAAATTAACTTTATTTTTTTCTATTCACAGGAAAAACATCAAAAAATAGTCACTGAGTCCGAATCGTAATTCTATAGGACCGAAAATGTGAAAATAATAGCTATTTTAAAAATCGAATATTTACATATGTAAATAGTGACCAAGTTAGGGTTAAAAGGCACTCTTACTTGAAGTCGTCCTGAAAGCAATACTTGAGTTGTATTTACGAAAAAGTTTTCACACTCTTGYTGCTCTTGTGCGAATTTAATGCCATTTGAATCTGAAGGTAATTCTTCAAGAGCCCACAATTTTTGGACTACTGAATCTATTGACGTAAAGTCTTCTTCAGCTTGGCGTAATGTGCTATGTAATCTGGGAGGAGAACTTATGTTACTGGCGTATTTGCCAGATGCAATCCATCTTAAAAGGGTTTTCTGAAGTGTTGGTTGGTTAGAACCATTGCTGATAAAGAGACTGCCTCGTATTTGCTGCAACTAGCGCCGATTTGCTCCTGTCCATGTGTGGTTGTTTCCCATGACTCGCCCTGCTTGTTGGTGTGGGCTTCGTCCTTGAATTTGATGCTCCTTCCGCTGCTAGCTGCTGGAATCTTCGATTTAGGGTTGCTTCGCAATCCTTCCATAATGGTAATTGATCGTAATCAAGTTGCTGTTCCCTCTTGGATCGGATGGCAGAGTCAACCTTTGTCATAACTATATGTATTATAATGGCGTTTGTCATTTGCTTCTCATCGCCCAGAGATAGCAAAGAGTCATATACCGCTGATACTTCGTCAATCATTCATCACAATGAAGGCACGGATGGCTTTGGTTAGATATTGTATTGAAAAATATCAAACATTTATTATCATAAACTTTTTTTGAGACTTGCCAACGCTTTCGGATAATTTTTATCCGACATCTGAAACGCTTTAACTGTTCCCAAAGCCTCTCCAGATAGACAATTAACCAAAGTTACAAGAAGTTACAAAAGATGTTTCGGCAAGTAAAGTTCTATATTTCGCTAAAATTTACTTAATTATGGATTTCGTTTCAACGATTATGTCCTCTAACTCCCCTCGAGCCATGTCGTCCTCACCAATTTCTTCAATCTTTGATTGGCACTTCATTAATTTTTACTATGTGGATTTAATATATCGAGACGACATTCCAATTCTATTGGATCTTTTCGAGAAGGCCCGTTTTAATGCGCAGAATACTACTTTTCTCAACCATTATTTGACGTCTTAACGATTTTAAGTCCGTCAACTCCTTACTTGGAGACAGGCTTGCGAGAGTTGGCTTTGGCTTGGCAACAGATATATTAAGAATCGATAACGAAAACGAAAAGATATATGTATGTCGGTTCCCAAATATACGAATGCCAAACCAATAGCAATAAAAGTTGGCAACAAATATATTTGGAATCGGTTACGAAAACGAAAAAAAAGATAATATCGATTCCCAAGTATACGAAAGCCAAGCCAATAAATGTGCAAAATGAGCAATAGCACAAAAAAGTAATTTAATCGGAAAATGTCCGAACGAAAATCGATAAAAATTGCGGAAAAACGACCGATAATTGCAAAGGCGGATCGAAAAAATTGGAAAAAAATAAAAAATTTAATTTTGCAATTAATATTTTTTCACCTTTATTTCAAAATAAAGGGCTACCGCAAAATCCCAAAATCCATTATTCACATTGACTTCGTATATGTTTGAGCATGTATTAATATACGTATAGATGTATGTTTGTATATTAAATACAAAGCAATACAATAAAGTCAATGTAATATATGTAAAGTGAAAAGGGAGAGCCAAAAACTGAAAGTGTTCACTTGTTTTTTTTGTTTTTTTAATTTTATTTGTATGTGTTTTCGTTTTATTTACTGTTCGCACTGCTTTCAGTAAGTCGCACTCGTTACCTGGTGCCTCCTGTGTGCCTCCGCTTACGTCCCTTTGACAAAGTATACAGCGGCAGCTCATTCCCCCGATGGCAGCGAATTGATGGCAGCAGCGGTTTGATGGTAGCAGCGACGATGGCAGCAGCGGCGGGTCGATGACAGCGGCGACGATGGTAGCAGCGGTTTGATGGTAGCGGCGACAATGGCAGCAGCAGTGTGATGGAAATGTTGAAACGTTACGTACGTTATCTGTTCCTCTATTGCGGCACTTCACACGGCACTTTTAACTCAACGGATATGTAGTGGCACTAAAGATTTTAGCGTTTTCTTTTTTCTTTGTTTTTGTTTTTTAGAATAGCGTTCAGACGGCTCTTTTAATTTTAATAATTATTATTTTTTGTCACGATACTTTCAAGCGAAACTGTTTCAAACGCTTTGGTGGAATTCTTTTTGTAAATCACTGTACCTACCGTTTCCCAGCTTCTTTACACTTATGTATGTATGTTTTGTTTGTCTTTTTTTTCCAGTTAAGCACTTTCTTTACTTTTGCACGCACTTGTACATATGTATTTCTAATATGGTAAGTGAGCGGGAATGCAATCATCAGTACATACATATGTATTTATATGAATTTCCTTGTTTCGTTTTTTCTTCTTTACTTCGTTTTAGAAATTTGGTAGCACAGGTAAGTAGACAAATTTTTTTAAGTTAATGATAAATAAATATGTATTAAAAAAGGGGTAAGTAGAACTCTTCGACTTTGGTTAAATATTCTAACAGATTATGGGAAGTATTAAGGTAAGTAGTAGATTGGTATTATGAATGCATTATTAAGGTAAGTATTTTATAATGGATTTTCTTAATTTAATTTTTAATAATTCAATATTTTACAATTCATTTAATTATCTTTGTTTTAGATATAGACATGTCGCTTGACGCAACAGGGAGATTTATAAGTTTTAAACGTATAGTGTAAGGGGGAAGATTTAAACTGGAATCCCAATGTTAATGATTTAAGGCAAAAAGTAAAAATTCTTTTTGAACGGACTCTAAATTATCTGAATGGTCTTGGTAACTAGGGTTCCATACCACAGATGCATAGTCTAGTGTAGGAATCACCAGAGATGTAAAAAGAACTTTTGTGGTAAGCGGATCTCTAAATTCTTCAGACAAACGTTTAACATAACTAACGGCGCGTTTAGCTTTGAAGAGCGTGGAAGATGTGTAAAGATTAAAATTGAGTTTGGGGTCCATAGTTACTCTCAGATCAACAAAACTGCATACGTGCTCCAACCTAAAGTTTTGTATTGCTTATGTAAATATTTTAAGGTTCAATGGCATGTCATTTTTATCACACCAAGACACTATGTTGTTTAAGTCTGTTTGCGACTGACATCTTTCGCTGTTTGAAGTATACGTTTTAAAAAGTTTTACATCATCAGCATATAATAAAACTTTTGAAAACTTAACAACAGATGATATGTCATTAATAAATAACAAGAACAGAATTGGACCAAGATGACTACCTTGAGGAAGGCCTGAAGGAACATTGATTATGTCAGAAAGAGTATCATTAAACAAGTAAGGAAGGGCAAAGTTCGGGTGTCACCGAACATTTTATACTCTCGCATGATAAAGTGGTAATATAGATTTCAGGCGTCGTTGTGAACCGATTTCACCCGTATTTGGTACATGTTATCAGGGTGTTAAGAAAATATTACACACCGAATTTCATTGAAATCGGTTAAGTACTTCCTGAGATATGGTTTTTGGTCCATGAGTGGGTGACGCCCAGCCCATTTTCAATTTTTAAAAAAAGCCTGGATGCAGCTTCCTTCTGACACTTCTTCCGTAAAATTTAGTGTTTCTGACGTTTTTBGTTAGTCGGTTAACGCACTTTTAGTGATTTTCAACATAACCTTTGTATGGGAGGTGGGCGTGGTTATTATCCGATTTCYTCCATTTTYGAACTRTATATGSAAATGCCTAAAAGAAACGACTSTRTACAGTTTGGTTGACATAGYTRTAGTAGTTTYYGASATATGTASAAARAAGTTAGTAGGGGDCGGGGCCACGCCCACTTTTCCAAAAAAATTACGTCCAAATATGCCCCTCCCTAATGCAATCCTTTGTGCCAAATTTCATTTTAATATCTTTATTTATGGCTTAGTTATGACACTTTATAGGGTTTCGGTTTCCGCCATTTTGTGGGCGTGGCAGTGTGCCGATTTTTCCCATCTTCGAACTTAACCTTTTTATGGAGCCAAGAAATACGTGTACCCAGTTTCATTATGATATGTAAATTTTTACTCAAGTTACCCTGATCACTTTGGTATATATAACCCTATATCTGACTCTTTTAGTTTTAGGACTTACAAACAACCGTTGAACAATGTGATGATGTGAACGAAACTATAATACTCTCTTTAGCAACTTTGTTGCGAGAGTATAAAAAGACTTGTTGAATTCTATTACTAAGATTAGAAGCCACCTATTTTAGAAATATTGAAAACCAGGAAGTTCAAGTTTATTCAAAAGAATTGAATGGTTTACTTATCAAAAGTTTAACTAAAGTCTATGTATCAGTATTCTTATTCTCCCTAAAGCCCGTTGATTCATGTGATACAAATTCACGCAAACTAGTTATTGTAGATTTCCCTTTACAAAAACCGTGCTGAGAACAAGAAATTAGTGGAGAGATTCGGAAGGTTATGTCGTCTGTTATATTATAATTGCTTCAAAAAGTTTAGGTATTGCAGACAACTTTGCTATTCTCCTATAGTTTTCAGTAGATGACCTAAATTCACTCTTATGTAAAGGAATTATAAATGACTTTTTCCATATGGATGGAAATAAGCCTTGCATAATAGATAAATTAAATACTTTTGTTAGGGGCTTATATATATATTTGGCACATTTCTTAAGAAAGCATGAGAGAATCATATCCGGACCATGTTTGTATGATTGTTCTAACATATTTAACTAATATAACACGCCTGCTTCGGAAATGGTGCATTAATGACAGAAATCGGACGTGACTTGTGGTGATGTGGAATATTTTTTGGTGATTTTGGAGAGTAATTGGCCCAAAGAGTTCTGCGAACATATTAGAAATGGTGTGATTGTCACTAGACATATTAGACTTATATTTCATAGCAGACGGAAAATTAGAAATCCTGCGTTTTTAGTT
>NW_017537491.1:70039-72694 GCF_001853355.1 Bactrocera latifrons | reverse complement strand
ATATTTTGTTAAGTTCAGCAAATTGTCGACGCAATTTAGAATGTTTTAAATAGTCAGCAACTAAACCAGTTTTTTAAAAAGTTTAAAATGCGAGATTTTCTATTTTTCAATTTACATAATTCTTTCGAAAACCATAAATTAGAACAAATTTTTGGAGTAAGAACACACTTTGAAACATATTTTTCAAATAAGTTTAAAATAGTTTCATTAAAGTGTTAAGCACTAAATTCAGTATTGCCACGGTAATCTGGCCAAGTTACTTTAGAAAGTTCGTAATTAATCTTCTTAAAATTAGCTTCGCAAATTTGAACCGTAAACAAAGGTCTTGTGTATTATTATAAGCAAAGTTGGCTATGATTTCGATATTAATTTCCAAAGCAGGATGATACGAGACCTCTGGCTGAACCAACGGATCACATCGGACAACAGAGAACATTGAAGCGTTATCAACATAATCTAGATCTGAAAACTTACCAAACTCGTTTTAAGTTAAATTCATTTGGTTAAGAGCCAACAGGAAACAAGACACCACCTCTTTTTCTGTTCAGTCAGTCATATCTAAAGATTTCGAATTCGCTGTTGAATATTTCATTATCACAAATGTGGGGTATTAGCCAAGTTTCAGTTAAAGCAATGATTTTAAAGTTACAATGAATGCTATTTAAACACAAATCAGTAAGTTTTGTATTAAGCCCTCTAACATTTTGATAATAAATAATCAGCGAATTATTGTTAATTAGTTTTTTGTATCCACGGGATTTCTTGGCAATTTAGTGATAACTACAGCCTTATCACATTTGTGCTCGAATTCGCGCACAAAGACCCCAGATGGCCAGAATTAGTTGTCAATACGTCGATCTTAAACGACGGAATATCCCAGTTGTATTTGAAATTAAATTTACTGATGTCTGTATCTACCGTTTTTAATTTCGTCGAATCTCCTTGAAATCATTGCGATCCTGCTTAAAAACTTCAAACAATTCAATTTCTGTTGGTCTGCATTTTAAACAAGACCAGCGCAAGCCCTTACTGCCAAGAATAGAATCCAATATCCTACTTGTCAGTCCAGCACATTTAAGATGGGCAAGCCCATCACAAAGAGAGCAAGAAAAAAAGTTTGGAAAGTTACAAATCAAAATGGGCAAAAACAATATTAATTAAAACTATAAAAGATGTAAAATAATAAATGTAAAAAGAGCAATGACAAAATTGTTGGTTTCGACCCGAAAAATGGAGAGTCGGAGGCAGATATTTCTCAAGGCCAAACGCCCAATAGAATTAAGGACGGACGATGACTTACTCAGAATTGTATATTTTTCACGTATCTGTGTGCATGGAGCAAATAAAACTATGTTCTATTGTTTTTTGTTCAAATGGTTAACCCGATGATGCTTACTGGCTACATGTGAGTGCATATTTGTGTTTTCTATTTTTAAAATAGCCATCTTCCAGAATAGTGCGTAGAAGAAGTGTTGAGATCTTTTTTGTAGACAATTTTACGATCTACAAATTCTGTTTGAACCAATTTTATCTACTTTAATCAGAATGACACACTGTTTAGAGTTAAACACGCTCTATAATTTTCATTGAGATATCTCAAGTATTGACCAATATATGCAGTATAAACTCAACCGGAAGTGCGAAAATCTTTATATTAGGTACTTGAGTAGGTTTTGGCCCTAAGGTGGCTACTTTAAATTAATTAGTTCAGTTTTATCCCGTTTTATTAATTTCTTCTTGATTTTTGTACTGGAAAGTGAAAGAATCAAACGGAGTTTAAAATTCTCAATATGGAAATATTGATTTATCTTTATTTTCGCACTGTGACATAAGAATACGAGAAGAAGGCTATTTACTAAATTTAATTGAAATCAATCGTTGGGAATCCCGAGATATTAAATTTCACCAAAAAGTAGGCGGTGCCACGCTCATCGTCCAATTTTCACACCGGCTCCTATAAAGCACTCTAATAAAATATCGGAGGTAAAATTTAATGTATTTGGCGTATTTAGCTACTGATTTATTGCGCTTTTAGCAGTTTTTAACAGTACCGTTATATAGAGAGTGAACGGGGTTATCTTTGATTTCACACGGTCGATAATAGTTTCGCTGAGTAAATTTGGTTGTTGTAGTTTTAGTAGCTTAGGACAGTAAACTTATTAGAGGGTGGGACAGCGCCCATTTTTTTCACAATTTTTAACCCACAGTTATGGCACTTTATAAGTTTTCGGTTAAAGGCTTTTGTAGGCGTAGCAATGGTTTGATTATGCCCTTCTACAAACTTGTACTTGTTTTACTACATACCGAGCTTCATTAAAATATCTCAACTCATTTCTTCTTCTTCTTAATTGGCGTAGACACCGCTTACGCGATTATAGCCGAGTTAACAACAGTCGTTTTTTCTTTTCGCTACGTGGCGCCAATTGGATATTCCAAGGGTAGCCAGGTCCTTCTCCACCTGATCCTTCCAACGGAGTGGAGGTCTTCTTCTTCCTCTGCTTCCCCCGGCGAGTACAGCGTCGAATACTTTCAGAGCTGGAGTGTTTTCGTCCATTCGAACAACATGGCCTAGCCAGCGTAGCCGCTGTCTTTTAATTCGCTGAACTATGTCAATTTCGTCATATATCTCATACAGCTCGTTCCATCGAATGCGAT
>NW_017537491.1:54486-67069 GCF_001853355.1 Bactrocera latifrons | reverse complement strand
CATATGTAAAAGAATCGTTTCTGGCCATTCTCAAGTGAATGGCGATCAGAGACTTTCCTCACTGGCGTGAACTTCTACACATGACCCCATCCTCCTCTCAACTCATTTACATACATATAAATAACCCTTTATCTAGCAGTTTTAAGCGGTATGTTAATTAAAAAAAAAAAAATTCCAAGACCAAAAAATTTATTAGACATTCGGACGGAATCATTTTTGATAATTATGTGTTTTTGTGGCTAACATGAACGAAATAGGGTCAATAACATATCCTACAGTTGCAAGAACTTTACAGCTTTATTACATAAATGCTTAATTAGTTCTTATTTACAGAAAAAAAAAACAAAAAAAAACTAACTTGTGCTACCTCTACCACAATCGGTGGGTTCCACAAAGTAGAACCTTATTCAACAAATTACAGGTGCTATTACCAAATTGCTAATTGGTTGTCTTTTTTAAAACTTGTTGGCTATACTATTCTTGCTTACTAACGTAGGGGTAATGCGCGAACATCAGCTAATTTTATTTAGTTAATGCTAACAATACCTTAAGCATTATAGATTCATACCATGTTAAAACTTGCTCTTCCTCTCTGTTTCTTGACTTCATATTGTAGTTTTCAATCGGCTTTAAATTTACTGATACTTACATATATTTAAATTGGCATCTCTCTATGATATACTATTGGTGATGACTATCGTTAAACCCCAAAAGAAGCCATATAATTTAAAGCTTATTTTCTAATTAGCGAATAAGGGAAGCTTCCATGGGGTGCGAATAAACGTTTCAATGTCTTAATAGAACAATTCATAAGGGAAGTTTTGTTATTATTGCTATTAGGTATATGTATGAGTACAACATATTTACGACGCTACCGATAAATTCAATACAAAAAAACTACCCCATTGCTTGCCAAACTCAACATAACCTGTCATATTACTAATGACGCAGTGTACGCACCCCTTCGAACACTATTTTCCTTTTGGTACTTGTCAAATACATTTCCAAGTCTTCCAAATCCCATAAGAATATTCATATGTTAAGATTCCATAAAAGCAGCTGTGCTACCATTCTCAGCTAATAATTTTTTTTTTTATATTTTAATCTATAATCAACCTGCCATAATTCAATTAAAGGGTGATAATTTTTCACTAAAATATTCTGCGGGTGCGCTGTTATCATTGAAATTCAATTGTAGTATATAGTTGAAGCATTAACGCACATCGCTTAAAGTACCATTGGTATAACCGTTGTTTGAGATATGTAAATATAGAAAAAGCTATGCACTTCTTTCGCGAAAAGTCGAATTGGTGAAATTTTTATGGTAGGTGGTATGGTCACATCCAGAACTGATCGAAATAGTTATATGGTTATTTAAATAAGTCCAATTGAAAAGTTTCTACGCAAAGCAGTGTAATTTTTTAATTGAAAAAACTACCAAATCTTAGTAGCTTCTTCACTTCTTTCAAAAAAATTTGGTTAATTTAACTTCAGCTCTTGGGAAGATATGTACAAACCTTAATCTGTTCAGCAGTCTATTATAATTTGAGATATACAGACATATATTCGAGGCATCGCACAAAGCTGTGCAATATTTAAACGGAAACGATGAAGTATATGCGTACAATTTCAAACTGATCCTTCCTCAAAAATAATACAATTGCTATATATTGGGAATGGTAGAATAGAACTGCAACCAAATACGTTGATGAATATTATACCACGTGTATCCCAATATACTGATGAAATAGCCTTGCCAGCCGACTTTTTCGTTTTCCACGCTTGAGGACTGGTTCATACTGTACAGTCCACTAGGCTGAATGTGGATTGGACACAAGTGTGAAATGATGAACCCATGTTTTTATTGCCAGCACCTCCATCCAAAAAGCAATGCTTGCACACACGAAATGCTTTTTTATCCATTTTTCGTAAACTAACACAAGTTGTTTCACCCAAAATGCTATATCTCATAATCTAATAGTTCCTCAGTAGCCAAATTTTTATACGTATCTTTTAAAGGTGAGGGCTAGAAATCATATAGATGGTGTTGGGTCACCTAACGTTATACCCTATTAGTTATTAAGTTATTTTAAGTTTAGTTACTCATAGATAAGAGCACAGACTTAATTGTACTAACAAACATATGTATGTGCATTCTAAGGTATTATAAATTGTAGGTGCATAATGCTCCCACATAACTCATTTGTATATATACATGTATGCATGTCTACATATGGTCGCATGAATGCGGTCGCATGAATGGAAAAACTCTTCCTGATTCTATATTTTTTGGCGCCCAACGTGGGACTAATGTTTTAAATTGATTTAGAAGTTGCGATTAAATTAAGCAAAAAGTGTAATCTAACATATGTAAGTCTATCGCTTTTGATGGTTATCATAAGGCTCGCGCATAATAATCATCATCATCATTATCGCTGGAGAATTAGTTGGACATTTCTTCATAATAAGCTGTAGAGGCTTAGATAAAGGTCATTGTAGTTCATACAAAATACAGCAATACCTTTCTGCTAGAACTAAATAAGTTATTCAGCGCTGCTCAAACAACAACGCCCTAATATTAAGAAAATACTTCTCGTATAAAAAGCATTGTCGAGGCCAGTATACGGCCAGGAGCTAAAATATTTTCAGCAGCCGAATACAAATGCCGACTTGGTATTCCGGAATCTTATTTCAAAAATGTGTTGTCTACACAGACGGAAAGTGAAAGGATACATCCTAATAATTGCAGTCACATAGACCTTGAAGAGCTGTATATAACCACAAAGTTAATTATTCAGTCTCAAGTTACCGAGTATTCCAACACCACACTCTCAGACACCACTTGTGTAATGCAGGCAGGGTCAAAGCTGCCCAAACTCAAACTTCCTACATTCAACGGCAAGTACTCAGGATATTAAAATTTTATAATTTTCTTTCAGCAAACTATTGATCAAGAACATAGCTTATTTAAAATAGAGAAATTTAATCATATACGCAACTGTCTCAAGGGACCGGCGTTAGAAACTATTGACACCTTTCAAGTTTAAAATGAAAACTTTTTGAAGGCATTGGAGATATTTTTAAAAAATACTTCCTCTTTACTTGAACTTTCGTCTATTTCTAAGCCTAATGGCGGTCAGTTGAAAAGTTTAATTAATAAAGCATCTGCATTTTATGTCTCGTTATTGTCATTGGGAACTGAAAGTCAAATTACACAACCTATGCTTATTTATTTAGTTTTACAGAAGGCAGATGAAGAAACCAATCACAAATGGAAGGAATCTCTGGACTTTAAAACTTTGCCGAGCTGGGAAAATTGCTCCCACATTTTGGAGAGACATTGCCGGTACCTGGATTCAATTGATAATGCTCACACCGTTGGATATGTACACCAAGCACTACCAAAACACATAAAGTAAAACCTTTACGTAAAGGCTATCTTTTTTCTTGTTCCAGCTCATGTTGTTCGATGTGTTCCAGCAACAATCATAAAATACACAACTGCGACCGTTTTAAAGCACTTAGTGTGTCGCAACGCTCTGACCATGCAAAAAAGTTGTCTCTATGTATTAACTGCTTATCAAGGGGATATCAGTTATCGAACTGCGCATCAACGCATAAGTGTAAGATTTGTTATCGTCAACACCATACCTTGTTACATCGTAGGAATACACCAGATTCGTCAAATTCTACTTCGACATCCGCTGTTCAGACACACATGAACAATTCGTCATCATTTGACAACATCATCCTCGCCACATCAGAGGTTCTAGTTTGCGACGCTTCTGGAAACTATCAAACTGGCCGAGCTCTGCCGAACTCTTGCTCACAAGTTAATTTCATAACTGAAGAACTTTCGCAAAAACTGATGCTTCCACGCAGCAAACACAACATAGAGATTGAAAGTATTGGCAAGTCCTCTACCAATATAAAGTATAAAACTTCTACAAATATTAAGTCGCAAGCACAAAGTTGGGAGTTACTTCTCGAATTTCGGTTACTTCGCACATCGCCTATCATCCAGAACCGGAGATAGATACTTTTACTTGGCATATTCCTGGCTAATCATCAATTTAATAAATCGAGGAAAATTGATTTACTTTAGGGGACAGAGAGCTTCTTTAGTTTACTTACTGTAGGAAAATTAAACTTGGTAATAACTTTCCGATTTTACAGAAAACATTGTTAGGATGGGTAGTTTCGAGACGCTATCGAGCAAACACTAACGCGCTTAATGTCAAGTGCTTATTTGCTTGTGAGATCTAAAGTTGGAAAAATTGTGGCAAATTGAAGAAATTGCAACAAAGCCGAACGTGTGCTCACTTGAACAGCATAGCTGCGAAAGGTTATATGTTGACACCGTATCTTGAAGTCCCAACGGTAGGATCATAGTGAACATGCAGTTCGAAGATGACCCGTCTTGCTTGGGTGAATCTTATAATACAGCTTTGCGACGGGTTAGGGCGCAAGAACGCCGCCCGCAACAATTCCCTATGCTCAAGAAAATATACGTAGCCTTCATGGATGAATATGAAAGTCTAGGCCACATTAAAGTACTATCCAATCCAAAATTTGGAGCATCCTCACTACTATATCCCTCATCGCTGCGTTTTGAAACCAAATAGCCCTACAACGAATTGAGAATACAAGATGCATCTTGTCGATGAACTACGCAAAAATTGATAAAGGACAATCAAGTGGTTGGACCTACAATTCAAAGCGAACTTGTTCATCATTTCTTAGTTTTCGTTCACATCGCTTCGCTCTTACTGCAGACATCRTTAAAATGTATAGGCAGATAATAATCAATGAGGAGCAGCGGAGGTTTGTGGAGGAGACCGCGTCAAAAGAACATACAGACATTTCAGCTCACACCTATCACCTACGGAATGGGAACTGCACCCCATCTTGCTGTGCGTAGTCTACACTATCACGCGGATCAGTATGTGTCGCGATTTGTCGTTGGGTCAGATGTCGCCAAGTCATCATTCTGCGTCGACGATCTACTGTGTGGTACTGACTCACTTGCGGAGCTATCAAGGATAAAACATTAGGTAACATAATTGCTAAAATTATGTGGATTTGAGCTGTCAAAATGGCATTCCAACCACCAATGTTTCAGAGTCGAACACACTGACAAGGATTTAAATCTTGATACTTCTGTCACCAGTGCTCTTGGCCTTAAATGGGATCAAATTAAAGATCATTTTATGTTTTCATTTCTACCAAAGCAGCCAATAAACGGAACCATCATTAAAAGGACAGTACTGTCTATCGCCTCGGCGCTCTTTGACCCGCTGGGACTACTAGCAGTAGTAATCGTTACCGCTAAAATTCTACTTCAGGAGCTGTGGTTGCTGAAATTAGAATGGGATGAATCGGTCAAACAAAACATCGCATCGGCATTGCAAACATTTTTCAACAATCTCTTAGATTTACCTTCTATTAGAATTCCAAGGTATGTGCTAGCATGAAGTCTTTACAAATAAATGGGTTTTGTGATTCTTCTATACGTGCTGACGGCTGCGCAATGTTAGCGTTCGTCTATTTATGGCAAAATCACGAGGGGCACCAACTAAACGACAGTCATTTCTAAAATTAGAACTCTGGGGTGCACAACTATTTGCTCGACCTTTTGCAAGAATTAAGTCTAAATTAAGTTGCAAATTGTTCTTCATTGGCTTCAAATGCATTCGAGTATACTTTCAACCTTTGAAGGGAATAGAGTATCCTAGATTCAGGATTTGACTGTGAATGCTTGTTGACTGTGCATGTGCCAACGAAAAGCAATCTGGCAGACATTGTTTCCAGAGGAACTCACAATTTCAATTTGGTTTAATAGACCTGAGTTTCTATACGAAGATGAAAGAAAATGGCCTAATGGAAAAAGTGATGACATTGACATCGAAATTGTTAATGCAGAAATGCGTAGATCAGTATTTAACATAATTATAAACAATAATTATCTTCTAGAAGCGCTTCAAATGTACAATACTCATACTCGTGAAGTGCGGATTGGCTAATGGATGCTACGTTTTTACACTAGACTTAAAAAAGACTTAAAAGACACGAAAATGGTGGATGGATCACTTACTCCTGATGAACTACATCGCTTTGCTATGCATTGTTTGGAACGCATTACGCTGCAGACATTGGATTGTTGCAGCGAAATAAAATGATAAATGGCATACTATGAAATTTGAATCCGTTCTCTCTCTCCAGAAACATCCTATTCTACTACCAAGCTAATGTGGATTTGTTACGCGATGTGTTCAATATCCACATATTAAAAACTGCCATGCCGAACCTAAAGCTTTAATTCGTTTCCAATTCTGGATCGTCAATGTTCGTGATGTCATTAGACGTATTGTCCGATCATGTATTCATTGCGTGCGTTACAAACCAAAATTGCTTCAACATATAATAATACCCAGCGATTACCCTCCTCCCGACCAACCGACGCGAGCGGCGCAATCCGCGAACGAGCTGAATTAGCCAAGTCATAAAAGGCAAGAGAGTTTTAAGCGTTGCGATCTTAAGCTGCTCAGCTACAGAAACAAGAACTTCAACAGCCAAAATATGACGAGTAATCTTCCTATTGAGGGATTAACACCAACACGGCTATTCTTTCGTTGTGGCGTCGATTTCTGTGGACCTGTTAACATCTATCTTCGCATCAGGGGAAAGGTACCCTATAAAGGTAATGTTGCCATATTGGTGTGTTTCGCGACAAAATTCGTTTCTAATTTGTGCACGGATGCATTTTTGGCATCACTCAAACGAATGAAGAGGAGGCCTTCCATCAGATATTTTCTGTGATAACGCAACTAATTTCGTCGGAGCTTGCAGCAAACTTTCTGAACTGAAAACCTTTCTTTCCAAGAAGAAAACCCAAGATGTCATCACAAATTACTGCGCTAATCAATTTATCAGTTTTCATTTTATTCCTCCTAGGGCACCTCATTTTGCTGGTATTTGGGAGGCCATAGTAAAATTAATAAAAAGGGTATATGAATCGTAGCTTTATGAATGTCAAGTTAACATACGATTAACTCACTACCGCTTTGGTAGTAATAGAAGCAGTTCTGAATTCTCGGCCTCTATCATCACTTTCGTCTGACCCCAGCGACAACGAAGCTTTGACTCCACGTCACTTCTTAACTGGTAGTGAGTTAAAGAGTCTTCCAAAGCGAGCAGTAGTTGACAACGTCAGTCAAGTCAACAGATGGAATCAAATAACTGCCCTCAAACAAATATTTTAGAAACGTTGGTCACACGACTATATAAGCGATCTGCAAGAGAGAACAAAGTGGAACACTGACCACGAAAATGTTGGTAAGAACGCAATGGTTCTTATCCATGAGGACAATGTACCACCGCAATGATAGCTAATTGGTCGTGTCATAGATGCTACCGCAGAAAAGGATGTACGAGTCGGAGTGGTTGATGTGCGTACTTCAAAGGGTATAATTCGTCGCCCAATCCACAAAATTGCAGTTTTATCTGTTTGAAAGTCCTTATAACGGGCCCGGGATGTTGGTTGAGTGAGCGAGCAATTTTATTGGCTAAAAATAAAGATGTAGGAGACCAAAAATATGATTTCAGCATGAATTTAAATCGATTGGCTAAGTAATGGATGAAGATGAAGTTAGTTATGTACTATTTAATCAATTGAATATTTAAACTCAATGGATGAGTCTGACTTACTAATGCACACTTTACACCTAATAATGTCAAACCAAACAAAATTTGGCAACGATATGCTTTTTGTGGTAAGTAAGTTAATGAAAAATGTGATTTGCGGGTCATTACTGAAAGGAAAATTTGGCGTTTGTTGCTCGATAATGCGCCGTCTCATCGATCGTCGCTTGTTACCGATTATTTGAGCAAAAATACTCCACTCCTCGTATTAACCTGATATGGTACCGTGCAACTTCTTCCTTTTCGGAAAAATATATTTGCCCATGAAAGGAAAGCGTTATGCCGACGTAGACGCCATTCCAAAGACTTGCACCGGCATACTAGCGGCCATACCGGCCAACGAGCTAAAACACTCGTTCATTTTGGACCGTTCAAAAAGCTATATTGAAGCAGAAGGAGATAAACCGCAATATTCTGAAAATGTTGGGGTTGGCTGGAGTAATTTGTAGACCAAACTCATACATTTTTGAGAATAAACTATATTGTTCTCAATAATATCAGCTCAGTTAATTCGACTAAGCCATGTTAAATATATTCTGATATCAACGGTATATTCCGCAATGAACAGTTTGAAAGTGTTTTAATTTGTATAGGTGAAATAGATATATTGGGTAGTCTTTTCTTATTTTTATTCAATTTTATTTATTTTTTTTTTAAATAACAAATAACTAAACACAATTTTGGTCGACCGCTTTTGCAATTTTCTAGCTAGAGACATCATTCGATCAGTGTAAATCGAAATTTCAAAATTTCCAGAATGGAAGCGAGAGAACCATTGTTGTGGTACACAAAGTGATACAACATTGCGTCCGTTGTTATACAATAATCTCAAAATATTTCTTCATTTTTTAACCGCTTTAACATGACACACTTTTCATATGAGCGTATGTGAGGTTTCATTCCAATCTGTCAATTCATTCTTTGTTTACAAGCCATTTAGTGTCATCGTGTCACAGTATTTTTTTACTATGGAAAAATTTGAATATCGTGCAATTATAAATTCTTATTTTTGGAAATTGTAGCACAAAAAGAAATTCACGAACGAATGTTAAAAGTGTATAATGATTGTTCACCTACAATTGGAACAGTAGAAAGATGGGTAACTGAATTTAAACGTGGTCGTACAAGCCTCCTTCACGTGATGGACATACAAAAAGCGCATCAACACCAGAAATCACAGCCAAAATACAGGATATGGCTTTGGAAGATCGTCGATTGATTGAAAGAGATTTAGTAAAGACTGTATGCATCTCGTTAGGCAGTGCGAGCCATATTTTAAATGAAACTTTGAGTTTTTACCACATTCGGTAACAATGGAACAAAAACACATTTGAATGCGACTTTCTCAGCAACATTTGGTGCGTTCTAAAAAGGATAAAGTGGATTTTGTTCATCGATTCATCACTATGGATGAGACTTGAGTCTATCACCATGATCCTGAATAAAAACGAGAGACTAAAGAGTGGTGTGAACCTGATTGTTCAGCTTCGAAACCAGTTCGTGCCCGAAAATCGGCCAAGAAAGTTATAGCACCAGTTTTTTTTGAGATGCTAGAGAAATTTTGTTTGTGGATTACTTGCAAGATGGTAAAACAATTAATTCTGAATATTGTTGCATTGGACCAGATGAAGGAAAAAAGTCGTGAAACAAGAACCGGTTTGCAAAAAAAAAAAAAATCTGTTTTCTTCAGGACAATGCACCGTGTCACAAGTGCATTTTTACAACGGCTAAAATCCATGAATTAAAAGTCGAATTGTTGCAGCATCCACCGTATTCACCAGATTTGGTCCCCAGCGATTACCAATTGTTCCCAGAACTCAAAACATGTATGGGTGGCAAGCGTTTTTTATCAAATGAAAAGGTCAGAACATCTGTTGAAGCGTATTTTGTAGACCTTCCGGATTCCCACTTCAGAGATGGGATCCACAGATTGGAGAATCGTTGGAGCAAGTATATTAATATTCAGGGAGGTGATACGGAATAATATCGTGTATTTTGAGTCATGAATGAAATTGTGTTTTTCTTATCAAAACGTCAAAATTTATTGAATAACCTGGTATATGGTGTGATAAAATATGATTGGTAGCACCGCAGATGTACGATTATAACCACATCTATTGACAAAATACGAAAAGACTTTTTCATATTTTTTTATACATTCTTGGCACTAATGTACACAGAAAAATACGAATCCACATGGGCGTGATGTGATAGATACGTTGCCCGACCATGAAAAACAGCAATTACCCGTCTGAAGAACCCGTAAGGAGCATGCATCAGCTTCTTTGTAAAATATGGTCGGACGAAGGTATGCCTCATGATTGCAATTTATGTGTGCTCTATCCAATCCACAACACGGGAGACCGCTAGCGTATTGTGTGAAATATTAAAGACCACAGTAGAAAAACATGATTGAACCTTATCAGTGTGGCTTTACACCTGTAAAATCAACAACTGACCATATATTCACTTTGCTCCTCTTCGTCGATTTCAAAGCTGCTTTTTACTGTTCGAAAATGGTATCCTCGAAAAAGTAATAAGGCTGTGTAAACTGACGTTGAGCAATACCAAAAGTTCCGTCAGGATCAAGAAGGACTTCTCCGAGCCGTTCGATCCCAAGCGAGTTTTCAGACAAGGCGAGGCCCTATTGTGCGACTTCTTTAATTACTGCTAGAGAAAGTAATTCTAGCTGCAGATGTTATCATCCAACTCTTTAGTTCTGTTTTTTTCCAGCCTGGATAAACAAGCGAAGCAGATGGGTCTGGTGGTGAACGAGGGAAAGACGAGATATCTTCCGTCATCAAACAAGAAGTGGTCGCATTCGCGACTAAGCTCTGGCGCCACTGTTGATAGTCATAACTTCGTAGTCGTCCTGATATGTGATGTAGAAGCATGGACAATGACAACATCTGATGAGTCGACATTACGAGTATTCGACGGATAAGTTCTGAGGAAGACTTATGGTCGTTTACACTTTGGAAACGTTGAGATAGTTCAGCGAATTAATAGACAGAGGTTACGCTGGCTAGATTATTTCGTCCGAATGGATGAAAACGCCTCAGTTCTGAGAGCATTCGAAACAGAACTCGTCGGGGAAGGAAAGTCAACTCAACTCCGTTGGAAAGGACCAGGTGGAGAATGCCCTAGCTACACTTGGAATCTCTAATTGGCGCTAAACAGCGGAAAGAAGAATGACTGGCGTGCTATTGGAAACTCGGATATGACCGGGGTGGTGGTGTTGACGGCAGTAGAGAATTAGAAGAAGGTCTGGAAATATTATTTCGGAACCTTGTAATAAGTTTTTGGTTCTAGTCTTATAATACGTGGGCCATATTTGCTTCGTTTTCTTGCAGTTATTATTGATTTCCATCTGAATTGAGCTATTTGTTCACAGTGAGTATAAAGCTGTCAAACCAAAAAAGCCTACAAATCAGTGCCTCAAGTAACATCACCCACTCCCCACTTTTGTAAGTTAATTTAACACCCCATACTTTTGTAAGTTAATTTTGAGTTTATATCAAAATTTGTAACTAACCGATATTTAAAAAATCTTAAAAGCTTGTTAATAGCAATAAATACAGTCGGTCAAATAAAATTGTAAACCATAGTAAATCTCAGAAATGGAACAAATTCAGAAAGCCATTACACACCTAACAGGTACTGTTAATCCACAATTCGAACAATCCAAAAAAAATTTAGCAATATGATAAAGCAGTTAGAAAGGAAAATTAGTCCCCATAAGGAAAGTTCTATTTCAAATAAGCTTATTCTTAATATAAATTAGTATATTATCGGACAGCGTGAAGAATCTTCCAATATTTGAAGGAGAACCGATCCTATTTATATTCTGGATCCACAATGTCGAATCTGTTTTAGAGAACTACGAGGAAAAGAGAACAAAGCCACTGTATGGAGCCATCTTACGGAATATTAGGTAGGAAAACAAAGTTCCTGCGGATACGGCCTTAATCTCATATATAATATTATATTCAATGATAATTGGAGAACAATCTAAAACTGTTTGTCACTTCACCATGCAGACAAATGCGACCTAAGGACTTTAGAACACGAACTAGGATTCTTATCCAAAAACACTTCAGCGAAGAACATTTCTACGTAAGAATCATTCACCAATTATCGCTGATAATATACAAAATAAAGAGTCAGGATTATTCCAGAGAAACAAATAAAGTTCTACTAGAAGCCTATAGGAACCGAGCGCTTGATATATTTATCAGAGGCCTAGCGAATTATTTAGAATGCTAGTCTTTTACGACGCAAGAACATACCCGAGGCATACGATTTCTGCCCTGAAATTCCAAATATTAAGTTAAGGAAGTATTCAATCTAGTCAAGGAATGTTGGTAATTAAATGCAAAAAAACTTAAGCAAAAACCAATCCTTATAGATACGGGAGCTAATAAAAACTTTTTATCCGAAAAACTTTAAAACAATTCAAAGAAACTTAAGTGTCCTTTTAATGCTCACTCAGCCGCAGGTCAAGTAAATATAACCCATACTATACGTGGACGATTCTCCGGAAGTATAGGTATTACAAATAATTTTGATTTCTTTATATTACCCTTTATAAGATCCTTCATTGGTGATGATACTCTTAAAGAATTGGGAATTGGGGAAAGAATTGGGAGCAGTCATAAATAAAACAAGTAAGGAAGGGCTAAGTTCGGGTGTCACCGAACATTTTATACTCTTGCATGATAAAGTGATAATCGAGATTTCAGGCGTGGTTGTGAACCGAATTCACCCATATTTGGTACGTGTCATCAGGGTGTTAAGAAAATATTATATACCGAATTTCATTGAAATCCGTCAAGTACTTCCTGAGATATGGTTTTTGATCCATAAGTGGGCGATGCCACGC